>NW_027397119.1:4127963-4298533 GCF_003265705.2 Callorhinus ursinus
GTGCGGGCAGGTGCGGGCATGCGGGCAGGTGCGGGCAGGTGCGGGCAAGTGCCAGCAGGTGCGTACAGGACAGTAGAGAGAAAGCACAGGCGGCAACGATTCGCATTTATTCGGTGCTAAGGCCAGTGCTAAGTGTCTTTCACATGTCTTCTCCCTCCGTGTGCAACCAGACAAAAGGGTCTTTCTATTATGTGGCAGGCTACGGGAGAGCTCTCCTTCCCCAAGTTCCATCTCCTTCCTTTCTCTGCACAGTTCCTTCCCTCGGGGGTGAACGGGCTTCGAGCCTCTTCAAGGGTATTACACACAGCCTCCGAATAGAGGGTGAGCCCAGCCTCTTCCCTCTGCCAGTTCCAGACCCTGGGGGTGGGGGGCTTCTAGCCCCAAGGAGGCTGAGAAGGGCAGAAGGAAGCATTGGAGGTGATTCCCCTTCTCTTTGTTGCAGTTTGGTGTTTTGTTTTGTTTCATCTGTTTCTCTTTGATTCTCCCTTAGAAACTACAAAAGTTAACCCTATTAGCAAACCAGCCTCAAGTCTACATTCAAGATCTCTTCCTCTGTTAACTTGACTTTGACCTTTTTTTTTAACAGATTTTATTTCTTTTGAGAGAGAGAGAGAGAGCGAGAGTGAGGGGAGAGAGGGGCAGAGGGAGAGGGGGGAGAGAATCTCAAGTCAACTCCCTGCTGACCGGGGAGCCCTATGCGGGGCTCCATCCCAGCACCCCGAGATCATAACCTGAGCCAAGATCAAGAACGGGACCTTTAACCAACTGAGCCACCCAGGCACCCCGGACGTTGACTTTTTTATGCTAAAAGGTATTTATTCCCTTTTCTACCTTGTGTTTCTTACAAACCTGATTCTGTTGGGCCAGAGGCCCCCTGCCCAGTCCCTCATTCCTCATTCCTGAATTCGCCTTCTGATGAGGAAGGGAAATCCAAAGAGGGAAGTACCAAGGAAAGGGCATCTCCTTACACTGTCTGACCACCCCATAAGGTATTTGCCTTTCAGGGTCTAAGCTAAATTCTCTTCTACTCTGCACCATGCTAGGGAAGCAGACCCCCACTGAAGACCCTCAAGGGCTCTGTTGCCCTCTCACTTCTTAGTGGGTTTGCCAGTGGGGAGCCCCAGTAGGAGCTCAGAAGAAGGCAGGAGAGTAAGAAGGGGGCAGTTATTTCCCCTGCATGGGAGCATGCCAGGAGTGGGGGGCTGGGTCCCTGACCAAAGGGACTCCTGTCAGATAGTCCTCTCCACTCTGTCTCATTACTTTGAAAAAATATCTAAGGTATAATCGATTCTTCAATTTTTCTTATGGGCATTTCATTTATCTTACTCAAAACTTTAAGGTGGTAGTGAGAAATCTGTATTGATCTGAGACTCCAGAATGCGCTCAGTTACCCCATGTTGATTTTCATGTTGACACTAATATGGATTACTTTTCTCGGCTTTCCAAACCAAGGTTAACGGTGCCAGACACTGTGGATCCCGAGCTGCTCCCTGGCTTGGTCCTGCTACCGCTTTCTAATATACCATGGTTGCTTGACAAGTTCAGCCTGGACAGAGTACCAAGAGAAGATTTCCTGACCCCAGAGCTCTCTGTGAACGACTTCAAATGCTGGGATAGAACCCCTGCCAACATTTTCACTTTTACTCACTCTGTGAGTTCCCATCTGATTGGAGTACAGCCTGATCAAGTTTATAAAAAGGACAACACATGATGGCCACCATCATCTCTCCCTTGGATCATTTCCATGGTCTCCTCATGGTCTTTGTACTTCCGGCCTTATCCGCCAACAGTCTCTTCCCCAAACAACAGAAATGTCTGGGATGCCTTATCTGCTCCGCCTGTTCCTCTTACCACACTCTGCTCTTCTTGTAGGTCTCTTTTCCCACATTACTGTATCACCATATGTAGAATAGCAACCCTCCCTCTTAGTACCCTAGCACTCTGTCCCCTTCCTTTAATCTACTGATTTTCTTCATAGCACTTGTCATTTTCTGATATAATATATATAATATAAATATAATAATATAAAAACACATGTTACATATATAATATTTGAAATATATAAAATATAATTGAATACATCTGTAATATTCCATATAAAATTAAGACTTTTAGATTTATCCAACTATATTTTTAAAAGCTTCTCAGTTTCAGTTTCCAAAATTATACATATGAATTTTATAGTCCCATTCATCATGTAAGTATGAACGGGGTCAAAAGCTTTAGGCTAAAATCAAGTGTTATTCAGAACAATCTACACTCTGTATTAGCGTTGAAAAGGTTAATGGTCAGTTTCAGGTGATTTCACATGCTTATACTACATTAGAAACATTAACATATTGTTCAAAAGATTATAAGAGACTAATTGGACTACCTAGAAGTGGATACATTTCTAGAAATATTCAATCTTCCAAGACTGAGTCAGGAAGAGATTGAAAACCTGAATAGACCATTACTAGAAATGAAATTGCATCAGTAATCAAAAAGCTTCAGACAAATGAAAGTTCAGGACCAGAAGGCTTTGCAATTGAATTTTATAAAATATTTAAAGACGAGTTAATACCTATCCTCAAACTATTCCAAAAAATTGAAGAGGAAGGAATGCTGCCAAATTCATTCCACAAGGCCAGCATTACCCTGATGCCAAAACCAGACAAAGCCAGTACAAAAAAAGCAAATTACAGGCCAGTATCCTGATGAGTATATATGCAGAAGTCCTCAACAAAATATCAGCAAACCAAATTAAAAAATATATCCAAAAGGTCATTCACCATGAGCAAATGGGCTTTATTGCAGGGATGCAAGGATGGTTCAATATCTACAAGCCAATCAACAAGATACACATTAATCAAATAAAAAGCAAAATCATATGAGCATCTCAACAGATGCAGAAAAGCATTTGACGATATTCAACGTCCATTCATGATAAAAACTCTCAACAACATGAGTATTGAGGGAACATACCTCAAAATAATAAAGACCATATATAAAAAAGCCACAACTAACATATTCAGTGGTGACAAGACAAGGATGCCTACCCTTGCCGCTTTATTAACATAGTACTGGAAGTCCTAGCCACAGTGATCAGACAAAACATAAAATAAAAGGCATCCAAATTTTAAAAAAGAAGTAAAACTGTCACTGTTTGCAGATGACAGGATACTATATATAAAAAAATCTAAAGACTCCACCAAAAAACTATTAGAACTAATAAATACAGTAAACTTCCAGGATACAGAATTAATATACAAAAATCTGTTATATTTCTATACACTAGTAACAAACTAGCAGAAAAGAAATTAAGAAAAACCCCTATTTACAATTGCATCAAAAAGAATATAATAAAATAAAGAAGACGTGGTACTTACATACAATGGAATATTACTCAGCCATAAAAACGAATGAGGTCTTTCCATTTGCACAACATGGATGGACCTAAAAGATATTATGCTGAGTGAAATAAGTCAGACAAAGACAAATACCATATGATTTTACTTACATGTGAAATCTAAAAAACAAACCAAATGAACAAATGAAACAAAACAGAAACAGGCTCTTAAATACAGAGAATAAAATGGTGCTTCCCAGAAGGGAGGCTGGTTGAGCAGATGGGTGAACTAGGTGAAAGGGGTTAAGAGGTATAAACTTCCAGTTATAAAATATATAAGCCACAAGGATGTAAAGTATGGCATAGTGAATACAGCCAATAATATTGTAATAACTTTGTATAATGACGGATGGTAGCTACACTTACCATGTTAAACCTTTCATAATGTATAGAATTGTTGAATCAGTATATAGTACACCTGAGACCAATATAATATTGTATGTCAATATGCTTCAATTAAAAATATATTTGGACGAATGTAAAATATAGATATATATTATTCAAAAAAATTTGCAATATTAGGATGTGAATTTGTATCTGTGTCCTGCCTTCATTAAACAGAAAACCCTTGGAAGAAGGACTGTTTCCTAATTTTCACTGCAAATGCCAAACGGATGTGCTAATGAGCTGGTCTTGTGCCATTTTCCATTTGGCTTGCAGTGCCGACTCCAGCCTTCCGCCAGTGAGAATGAGAACAGAGACAGCATTAAGAGTCCCTGCACAGGGACTGGCAGGCACACCCGAGGGAAGGGAGCCCTCTCACCAACAGCACACGATTCTGTCCCAGCTGCCTGAAAGGGCAGAGCACAAGCTCTGCTTGTCATGACTGGAATGAACTATAAAAGGCATCTCAGTTGGAACAAAATACTCATTGCCTTTGAGATAAGGAGTAATTTCTAAAATCTTTCTAAAAATTGATGCTAGGTTTCAAAGTAAACCTTTTCTACTTTAAAAAGGGGCTGGGCTTGTGAGTTATATAAGGCACTCTGGCGCGCTGACGTCTTAACATAGACAATACGTGCGCTTCGGCAAGAACCTCTGCACTTGCCTTCTTTGCCTGAAGGTGTCGTCATTGAGCCAATGAGCTGCCCACTCCTCGAACGGCACCTGTAGCCCAGGAGTCTAAATGCTTTGCTCTTCTATTGCTAATTGAAAAGTGATCTCTGCTTTTTGGGGCAGTTGCATTAAAATATCACAATAAAAATAAGTACCATTTATTGAAGGGTACTGAGTGAGTGATTCTCATCTTTGCCTTCACAATAGGAGATAATCTAGGAAGCATTAAAACATATTTATGGACCAACTCACCTCACACCAATTAAAACGAAACCTGGGAGTCAAGGTATCAGGTGTTGATATTTTTAAAGACCTCCCCAGGTGATGCTGATGTGCAGCCAGCTCTGAGATCCTCTTCTGATGGTCAAGAGCAAAATGTCTAGACCCAAATACTTGTATTCATCCCATCTTCAGCATTTATCAGCTGTGCGACCTTGGGCAAGTCACTCGACCTTCCTGTGGTTCACTTTTCTCAACTTTAAGATAGAGACAATAAGGGCGCTTGAGTGGCTCAGATGGTTAAGCATCTGCCTTCGGCTCAGGTCATGATCCCGGAGTCCTGGGATCAAGTCCCACATCGGGCTCCCCACTCAACGGGGAGTCTGCTTCTCCCTCTACCCCTCCTCCCTTCTCGTGAATCTCTCTCTCTCTCTCTCTCTTATGCTCTTTCTCTCAAATAAATAAATAAAATCTTAAAAAAGAGAGATAGGGGCGCCTGCGTGGCTCAGTCGTTGGGCGTCTGCCTTCGGCTTAGGTCATGATCCCAGGATCCTGGGATCGAGCCCCGCATAGGGCTCCCTGCTCCGCGGGAGGCCTGCTTCTCCCTCTCCCACTCCCCTTGCTTGTGTTCCGTCTCTCGCTTTTGCTGTCTCTCTTTCAAATAAATAAATAAAATATTTAAAAAAAATAAATAATGGGAATAGAGATAATAATAGTACCTAACTCATAAAGCTGTTGTGAGGATTAAGTGAAATAATGAATAAGTATTGGCTAAGTATTGCCTATCATTGTTTTTATATTTAATAAAGTAGTAGACAAGTCTTGAGAGTCACCAGAAAATTTTTTCCATGTCTAGTCAGAAGCTGTCAGGCATGTCTGTGGGACAGAACGGAGCCTCTTATTGCCTGAACAACAAGGACAGCTCTGTGTCCCCTGATTTGGGTCCTAATTGATTTGAACCACATATTAGCATCTGGTCATCGTAACTGTGTACTTCTATTCTTCTGCCTAATCACTACAGTTCCTCTTATCACCAAAGTCTTATAGAAGTTGTTAACAATGTATGCATTGCATCCGCTGCTTTGTTATCCAAACATTAGGTCAAGAGCAAGACCCTCTGAGAATGCAGCTCCAACCAACTAAAACAGAAGGCAGCTGAACCTTGCAGAGGCCACACTCACCTCATATTTATTTACCTGGCAGGCAGCAGAATGAGCCTGTTTTGCTCTATGTGCAAAACTTTCCTCCCAGGCCAATTTTCTGGTGCCCCTAATGACATATCGCAAAATGAAATAATAGTATCAAGAACAGTAATTTATTCCTAAAATATATCTTCCAAGAGATACAGATATCTACCATGTCAACCTCTCTTAGCCTGAACCTCAGCTGTCACCCACATTAAATTACTTTCTAAATCAGAGGTAAAGTTTATATTATAAAATACCATTCATAGCTGCATCATTCCAACCTGAAATCTGCATTAGTCTCCTGACCTGAACTTCCAGATATCCACAATTCACAGATCGACCAGCTTTGCTCTATCAATATGCCTCACCCTGATGGTGTATTACACTAATAGATTCCCGGAGCTGTGGCTCACTGTGTTGATGTATAAGAGCAATAAGTTAAGAAGTCCCCCGTTCACTTGGATGATGTATAGTTGAAACGGTCGTCTGCAGGAAGCGTGCTGATGATGTATGGCCCTAACAAGGGCACCAACTGGGAGGGAACAAGTTCAAAGTGGGTTTGGTTTAGCTTGTGGAGGCAGAGAAGAGCCATTTGGATTCCACCAGGCCAAGTTTCTGCTGGCCCTACAAGGCCTTCCGTTTGTAGGAAGGTAAGCAGCTGCACACACAGTTAAAGAGCCAGTTCTTAACTTCTTTGGTCTCAGAATTATTTGTTTGGGGGCCCCTGGGTGGCTCAGTTGTTAAGCATCTGCCTTCGGCTCAGGTCATGATCCCAAGGTCCCAGGATCAAGCCCCGCATTGGGCTCCCTGCTCTGCGGGAAGCTGCTTCTCCCTCCCCCACTCCCCCTGCTTGTGTTCCCTGTCTTGCTGTGTCTCTGTCTGTCAAATAAATAAATAAAATCTTAAAAAAAAAAGAATTGTTTGTTTACAATTAATATTAATCTCTCTAGAGGCTTGAATGAAAACAAAGGCAGATAGATGTTACTTTTCCTTTTGGGGTAGATATTTTATAATATAATGGTTAAAGGAAATTGCATGAGGACCTTACTTCTATTAATTTTTTAAAATTTTGAGCCATTTGGGAAAGTGTAGATGTGTGCACCAAGAAAACAGAATAAAACAAATGTTCATCAACTAGACGTGGCAGGACGTGGTAGAAGAGAGCGTCACCTAACCACGGACACATAATCTCCACGGCAGACAGCAGCTGCATTTTCTTAGCTCATGACTCTATGGCAGCCGATCTAGGCTGGGCTCTGAGAGACTGGAGGGGAGGCCCTGCTTCCCGCGTCCCCAGTTCTCCTCCTAGAACCAGCCTGCACATGCTTGTCCCATGGCACTGGCAGAGATACAAGAACTAACAAGCCCAATCTTCAAAGCATTTTTTTAAGACTGTTTGCATCACTTCTGCTAAGATCCTCTTAGGCAAAGCGAGTCACATGGCCAAAGCCACGGCAGGGACTTACACCTGGCTCACAGGCAAATGTAAGAGGCACTGGCACACAACATGACTAAGGTGTATGGATACAGGGAGGGTGGGCAATATGCAAATTATCCACAGGTAGATAAATAAATTGTAGTCATTGTAATACAATGAAATACTATATAGCAATGGTGAATGACTTACGCTACATCATGAATCTCACAAATAGAACACTGAGCAAAAGAATTTAGACACAAAATAATTCATAGATGCAATCCTACCTATATAAAAGCTCAAAAACAGGCACAACTAATCCTGCTGCTAGAAGTCAGGGCGGAGGTCACCTGTTGGGGCCAACGACTAGGAGCAGCCATGAGGAGGGCTTCCAAGTGTTTGTACTCTTGTTTCTTTATCTCTGTGGTGGTGATATTGATGCGTTCACATGGTGAAAATTCTTGCAGAACACATGATTTGTGCATTTTACGTATTTGTTTCACATCGATTGAAAAGCTCATTTAAAGAAAACTGAGCATGCTAGGTAGTATGTCATGCCTAGGGCAGGTAAAAAAAAAATTAAAAGACATTTAGGAATAAGAAGATGTTTAAAACATGAATGCCTTAAAGCTCATGATTTCATGATGGCATGCAGAATGACAAGACTGCCATTCAGAGAAGCAAAGAGAGAAAGGGACTTCCCATAGGAAGTTGGTGTAGTCCTGCCCACATACAGTCTTAAAAAGCGCTTGCTGACTAATTACGGACTCAGATGAAACCAGGGAGGTTCTGAGTCTGGGAGCGGCACTTACATTTGTACAATAGTGTGCTAATTAGCATAGAGGCTAAAAATTCTCAAACAGAGGTGGGTTCTAATATGGACTCCACCCATTTCCTAACCCTAGAGCCCTAGAATGACTCACCACCCCAAGCCTCAGTTTCTTTTCTTTTTTTTTTTTTAAGATTTATTTATTTGGGAGAGAGAGAGAGCTTGTGGGAGTGGGAGGGGCAGAGGGAGAGGGAGAGAGAATCTCCAGCAGACTCCCTGCTGAGTGAGGAGCCCGACGCAGAGCTCCATCCCACCACCCTGAGATCATGACCTGAGCCAAAATCAAGAGTCGAACGGATGCTTAACAGACTGAGTCACCCAGGCGCACCCCCAAGCCTCAGTCTCTTCAGCGAGGTTTGTAAGGATAACAATATCATCACCCTCATGGAATTGCTTGATAATTAGACTCACAGTTGCAAGAACTCTACTTAGTTGGAGAATTGCCCCACAGGAAGCGCTCACAAATGTGAGCTCTTGGCATTATCCGTCTCTTCTCCCACCCGTTTATCCAGACAAGTAGACAGACAGACATTCCTCTAACCACCCACCCTTCCATCCACACACCTGTTCACCCACCCATTACCCCATTCATCATCCAACCCTCTCTTCCTCTCTCTACCCCTCCACCATCAAGACTTACAAAAAAGTGTGATATTAGGAGTTTATAAACCTGTATTTGAGGCCTAATTCTTTCTCCCTGTATGACCTTGGGCAAATAGTTGAAATTTTCTAAATTTTCTGTTTATTCTTCCGTAAAATGGGAGAAAACACTTATCCTTACCTTAGGAAACTACCATAAGAACTAAATGATTTATTAAACTCCCCTCAGACAACATAGCTAGGTATTGGAGTGACACCATCTACACGAAAAAGGGAAAGATATGCCACAGTATGAAAATATAAAGGATCTATAAGGCAGCACCCTCTCCCACTTCAGGCTCATATTTTCAACTTTCTACCAGATATCGTACATTGAATGTGCCAAGGTCCCTCAAATCAACAGATCTCAAACTGAGTTGATTATGTCTCCTGTTACGGGTTGAATTGCGTCTCTCCCCACCCCCAGCCACCACCACCAAATTCAGATACTGAAGTCCCAAGCTCCAGTACCTGAGAATGTGACCTTATTTGGAGATTGAGTCTTCGCAGAGGTAATCAAGTTCAAATGAGATCAAGGTGGACCTGAATCCAGTATGACAGCTAGCCTTATAAAGGAGAGAGGTCCGGATACAGACAGGCACGGAGGGAAGACAGTGTGAGGAGACAGGGAGAGGAAAGCCATCCGCAAGCCAGGGAGGGAGGCCCGGAACAGATCCTCCGCTAAAAGGAACCGACACCTTGATTTTGGACTTCGAGCCTCCAGAGCAGTGAGACAACAAACTTCTGCCGTTGAGACACCTAGGGTATGGGACTAATGGCAGCAGTGGGACAAACAAACGCACCTCGCTCCCCTGCCATCTTTCTCCGCCATTTCCTGCCAGACTGAGTTGTACCAACCTCTGCCTGACTGATTCCTCCAGCCACATACCTGGGCACCAAGCTTTTCCCTTCATTTGTCTTTGTCTTCCCTTGTCAGCCAGTCTTGCCCCTTTTTCCTCCTGGGTGTCTCTAGAACCCACACGCTGTGTCCAGGCCTTCCTTCAAGCCGCCCAGAGATCATCCCCTCACCAGTCTCTCTCCCTCTCTCTCGCCAGTCTATTCTCTATGCTACAGACAGAGGGATCTTTCTAGAATCCAAATTCAAAATCACTTCCTGGCTTAAACCCTTCAACGGCCAAACTCCTTGATGCGGCTTACAAGTATCTCCCTAAAGTCCTTCTGAGGACATCTGCTGCTTCTGTCTCTCCACTCAGCCCTGTCCCCATCAGCCCCAGCCCCACTGGCTATGCATCAACTTCTGTCTCTCCTCCAGGTCTTGGCACATGCTGTTCTGTCTGCCCAAGAGATCCAGCTTCCTACCTCTTCACCTGGCTAACTTCCTCTCATTTTCCAGGTCTTGCATATCCCATCTTAACCTCTGGGTTAGGTGCTTCGCGTACATCCTCTGTCAGAGCACCAGTCACACCATATTGTCATCGCTGTAGACTTGTCTGTCCTCCCTTTAGAATGTGAGCTCTGTGGGAGGAGGTCCTGGGCTGTCTTCTCTGCCATTCTATTCTCAATGCCTCAGTGCCCTGCCTGCCACAGCACCAGCATTCAGTTAATATTTGAGGGAGAGATTTTCATAGAGGAGGTAGAATTTCAGGGAAGGGTAGGACTCGATGAGGTGCACAGAAAGGGAGAGGATATTTCTCATGTCAGCCAGAACTTGGGGCGAGAATGCACAAGGGTCACCTGGGAGACACTGAGTAGTTCATAGTTTGGAAGAGTATCATTGCAGAAGGAGTAAAATACCAAGCTCTGTATTTGGGTATCAATCTGCAAGCAGAACAGAAAGAACGGGGCGAGGGGGGGCGCTTGGCTGGCTCAGTCAGTAGAGCATGTGACTTTTGATGGCAAGGTTCTAAGTTCAAGCCCCTCATTGGGCAATTAAAAAAAAATCTTTTTTTTTTTTAATTTTAAAGGAAAGAAGGGGCAGATGAGACAGTTGGGTGAGAAGGAATCAATAGAATGGGTATCCAGTTGGATGATGGGAGACACAGGGAGATAGAGTGAAGACTAAGACTCAGGAACTGTGAGACAGTGATAAGCAGAAGGTCAGGTGCAAAAGAAGTTTGTGGAAGAAAAAAATGTGTTTGCAGAGACAGGTGGGATGAAAAGTTGGAATGTGGGAGCCTGTTGGGCTGAGACATATGGAAAACCCACATAGGAAAGTGCTTGAGATCCTGAGGGAAAGGTGTGGAGGCAGGAGAGAGAGAGGGAGAGAGAGAGAGAGAAACCAAGCCCTGAGCTTCAGGGACCACAAGAGAAAGAGTGACAGAGACCACATGGGGCAGAAGTAGGAAGGGACTGGAACAGTGTTCAGGGAATGGAAGCCAGGGGTTCTTCTGGAAGGGAGGCAGGGGATGATGAAAGCATTTAATGCTGCAGAAAGATCAAGGAGAATCAGAAGGCCCAGAGGTTATTTGCTTTTCTTGAGAAGACCTTACTAAAAGCACCACTCTGCAAATAACTCTGAAACTCCTTGCTGATTTGCACATGGGTTATTAAGAGCTTGGGTTGCTCTGCTGTGAATTTCCCTTAATGTCTAGTACATTTTATTTTACTTCAGGTGGAATTTCCCAAAATCTAAGCTGTGTGGATATGACCCGAGTGCTTAAGCTCTTGACAAGTTTCATGTCCCATATTCCAGACCTGTGTGACCTTGGCAGTGCTGCCAATGAGGTTGCATTCTTTCTATTTCTCCATTCCCTTGCCTGATGATAAACTGGGGATGTGATGTCCTAAGTGGTTAGGAAGGATATAGAAACTGAAGGAGATGAAAAAACAGATCTCAGTATGTGCAAAAGCTTCAAACTAGTACTAGACTCTTGTGTTATTTTAAGGATGCTGCAAAACTATACCCTCCCCTCTAAAATGTAATTGGTATAGGAGTGAGGGATCAGGAGCCAGACTTGGACATAAACGCAAATGGTCCTCTGTAGCAGCATAAGGTAGTGGCAAAGGATACAGGCTTTGGTAATCAGCAATCCAGAATTTCAAGACCTTGTGTTTCCTCCAGCTGTGTGATCTTGTACTGGTTACTTAACATCTCTGAACCTTAATTTTGTTATCTGCGAAGTGGCAGCAATAACAGTACCTTATTTGTTGTTGTGAACATGAACTAAGGTCATGCTTGTGAAGGACTAAGTGCAATGTCTGTGCTCACCAAGGTTAGAGTGCAAGTTCACAGGAGGTGTCAGCTGTGATTCTGTTTGTTCAATTCTGATCGATGGCCAGAAAGGTCAACGTCTAACATGTTGGCCCAGGAACATGTAAGAAGAGGAAACAATGACCATTGCACATTGCAGACAAAGCCAGACTGATATGTCGCTGTGAGGAGGTGTCAGCAGGGAGGCAAACAGTCCATCCCAGTCCTGGGGGTGGGAATGGGGTAGATAATACAGAATCTTTTAAGATTTTATCTATCTATCTATCTATCTATCTATCTATCTATCTATTTATTTAAGAGAGAGAGAGAAACAGAGAGAGGGAGGGGCAGAGGTAGAGGGAGAGAGAATCCCAAAGCAGTCTCCCTGCCGAGCAGGAAGCCCGATGTGATATCACGACCCTGAGATCATGACCTGAGCCAAAGGATGCTTAACCGACAGAGCCACCCAGGCGGCCCTTGGGTAGATAATATTAATACATTCATAATATTGACATTGTAATAATAACTGCTTCTCGCTGAAACCCGTGTGCCAGTCCTTCTCCAAAGCAACATGGCCTAACAATTCAACGAAACTCACAGCAGCCCCCCGAGGGTGATGATTATCTCTGGGTGTACTGAGGAAGCTGAGGCCTGGGGAGGGTGTGACTTGCCTAGAGTCACACAGGAAAGGGCAGGGAAGGAACTGGAGCCCAGGTCTGGCTCCCTGTGCTCGCTGCTTGGTGTTCCCTCCCCAGCCCTGTCCCTGGGGGTGTTTTACTATTGTTTTCATCCTCCGCCTCTTTTCTGTCTTTCCTCCTAGCTGTTTGGGCAGCTGGGGCCCTAGCACCGTGTTCTGATCCAACTTTTGTATTCTTTTTTAGCTTCTCCCCAGATTTATATGTTCACCTTTTAAAGAGTGAAGACAGGAACTCCTGGGTGGCTCAGTCGCTTAAGCATTTGATTTCTGTTCAGGTCGTGATCTCAGGGTCCTAAGATTGAGCCCTGCATCAGGCTCTGAGCTCAGCTCAGAGTCTGCTTGTCGCTCTCCCTCTGCTCCCCACCCCGCCCCACCCACACTTTCTCAAATGAATGAGTGAATGAATGAATGAATGAACGAACGAATACATACGTACATACATACGTACATACATAAAATCTTTAGAAAAATAAACTAAGGAGTGAAGACAAGGAAATACTTGAAAGAAATTGTTAAATGCTTAAATCTATGAAAAGTGACTTATGTTAACTTCAACTTTACCTAAATTTTCCACCCAGAATCCTCTCAGAATGGCAAAGTGTCATCTCAAATTGATTATAAGCACAACCCAGAGTTTGATTTCAGAGTTGCTGCCAGGAAGGAGGCCTTTGTAAGCAAGTCAGTACCAAGAGATCTTTTTGGTGAAGAGATTTTATAGGAAAGAGAACAGTTAAAGAATCACTGGATTAAAAAAAAAACAAAACTCTAGTTAAAGAGGATTCGGTTAGTCAGCTGAGTAACCCCAGCTTCCCAGAAGTTTATAATCTCATTTTGTTCTAGCAGAACATTCCTCAAGCATTTTATCAGAAATGCTAATTCCTTCCCAGAAAGAGGTTGTGAATTACATCATGGAAAAAAGCCATGCCCTAGACAAGGTTTGAGATAGATTTCTTTTTTCCAACATTCAGTGACTTCATTGTCCACTTCAACCAACTTGTGTCCTCAGTGATGTGGTGGGGAGGGGGCTTGGTTTCAGAAAAGTAGGGAAAGAACATGAACTCAAGTCTAGGAGCTTGAAGAAGTCTTTCTTCCTTTTCTGTTCTTGAGTAGTAAATAGGTGAGGTTTATCTAAGACCCCTCAGGGTTTGCTCACTGGGGAGGTAGCCTGGAAGGTACAGAAGATAGGAGCAGTGGGTTCTGGGCAGCAAGCCAGGGGGCCTGGGAGTAGAAGGGAATGTGTGCAGGGAGGAGTAGGAAACAGTACAGGGCCCGTGGGGAGCCTTGATCCTGCTGACCCAGGAGGCCTAATGGAAACATGAACAGAAATGACTTAAAATCTGGAAGGAAAAAATGCAAGAAGAGCCCTTTCCTATCCTAAAAGTAGAGCTTGAGCAAAGTCCCACACTGAAATAGAGAAAAACATGAGATCCACGTGGGCAAATGGCCAAACTGCGAAGAACTCCCGTGTCCATTGACAGGTGAAGGACTAAACCGTTCGGGGCAGAATACACAGAATACTCGGTACTCCTGAGCAGTAGCAAGGGCTGGAGTGCTGACTCACATACCAGCCTGCAAGAACCGCAAAACGTCGTGTTGAGTGAAAGAAACCAGACACATGTGCACACACTGTATAATTCCATTTATATGAAGTCCAAGGACAAGGAAAACTAATCTGTTGGGATAGAAATCAGCTTCTCGTGGCTGGGTGATAGACACTGGGGAGGGTATATGCTATGGTGAGCGCTGTGAATTGTGCAAGACTGTTGAACCACAGACCTGTACTTCTGAGACAAATAATGCAACATATGTTAAGAAAAAAGAAAACGAAGAAGATAGCAGGAGGGGAAGAATGAAGGGGAGTAAGTCAGAGGGGGAGACGAACCATGAGAGACAATGGACTCTGAAAAACAAACTGAGGGTTCTAGAAGGGAGGGGGGTGGGGGGATGGGTAGCCTGGTGATGGGTATTAAAGAGGGCACATTCTGCGTGGAGCACTGGGTGTTATGCACAATGAATCATGGAACACTACATCCAAAACTAATGATGTAATATATGGTGATTAACATAACAATAAAAAAATAAAAAAAAAAGAAATCAACCTCTCCTTTCTAAAATGATAATAACAGTACCTACCTGACAGAGTCATGGGTGTGAGGGTGAACAGATAATGCGGCTACAGCACTTAGCCTGGAAAACCTGGTGTATGGTAATTCAAGGAAAGTCAACCACTATTACTGATTGATTTCACACTTGAGCAGTTTTAACCGCCATGTGTGAGCGGATACTCCCAAATTCACATTTCTTTCTCTTGAGCACTCTTTTTTTTTTTTTAATATTTTATTTATTTGGGAGAGAGAGAGCATGAACAGGGGGAAGAGCAGAGGGAGAGGGAGAAGCAGAGTCCCTGCTGAACAGGGAGCCCAACACAGGACTCAATCCCAGGACCCTGAGATCATGACCTGAGCCAAAGGCAGACACTCAATCGACTGAGCCACCCAGGCTCCCCTCTCTTGAGCACTCTAATTCGGCTTGTCTACCTGATGGTACTACAGCCACCTTAAATTGAAATATATCTAAAAAATCACCTCATCCCCCTCACCCTTTAAATCTAGTTCTGCCTGTATTCCTCATTGTTGAAAACGCCACCATCCACTAAGTCACCTAAGACAAAGCTCACCGTGTACCTTCTACCCCTGGTAAGGAAGCGGCCCGGATGTGGGGGAGTGGTTGGCAGAGCCTCTAGAACCTGCATCTTCAACAGCTACACTATTCAGCTGTCCTTAGGGAGAGCAAGTAGACTTCAAAGAGGAGGTCACTGGGCACAGAATCCTCAGGAACACTAGTATTTAACAGGATTGGTGGACGATGAGAAATACATGGAGTTGAAAAAAATGAAAAGACATGGAGTTGAAAAAAATGAAAAACCAGTCAGGGAGGTAGAAGAAGCCAGAATTTTCTGTTATGTGGGGGACATGGGAGGAAATAATTTTTATTTTTATTTTTATTTTTTAGATTTTATTTATTTGGGGGGAGAGGCAAAGGGAACCATGCTGACCACGGAGGCTGAGGCAAGGCAGAATCTCACGACCCTGAGATCATGACCTGAGCCAAAACCAAGAGTCCAACACTTAACTGACTGAGCCACCCAGCACCCCCAGGGGAGGAAAGAATTTCTAAAGAGAGGAAGCAATTAAGTAAGATGAAGACTGAAAAATTGCTTTGGATTTTGCAGTTAGAAGATTGCCAACGACCTTAGTGAGAGCAGTTGCAAGAGGGTGGGTGGGGGCAGCCAGCGATGGAGTGGCTGGAAGAGAAGGGAAGTCAACGGTGACTTCACAGTAGAGCATCCAAAATGGGGCGGAGGGGAAGGCCTTGAAAGACAGAAAAGGAGAAGGGTTATAAGAGGTGATACCCATTTTCAAAATGTCAGAGATTCCCCATCTTTTTAGTGAATAGCTAGATCTGTTCCTCTTGAAAATGAGGGCCCCTGAAGGGCAAATGCTTGATGATGTAGACAAATTCAGATGTTTACACCGAAATGAGCCAGAGAAACAAAAGCATGATTCCTTCTTAGAAAAGACTGTGAATTTCCTCTCAAATTCTTAAAAATCTGTGAGCATCTGAACTCCGGGCCATTTGGCAATGGGAAATGGGAATAGCCATGTGCTTAATCAAAACGGTGTCCTCCTGAATTCTTTCTTGAATCAATCAGTAACACTGTGGTGGTTCTCCTGTGGTTCAACTTCAGTGTGGTGAGAGGTCTTCTGCACTGAGAAAGTACAATGTTATGAACAACTGGAGATCCAACAAATAGGGTCTTTCACAAATCCAGGATTTGAGTCAATCTAAGGGTTTGTTTTTTTTTTTTTCATGTTTCTATGACTTTGCACTAGAAGTATGCCCAGCACTGAATAAATAATTATTGGAGTAAGTGGAATGAACCTAGCTATCAGATGATATTAAACTAAATGCCCATACTTCCCTTCTAAAAAACCCATAAGCCAATAATGGTTAAAAGAAAAAAGATGAAAAAATTCAGTCTTGATTATATCATGCAATGACTGTAACTTGCTAAATCCAGAGCACAGGCCTCCTTGATGAATCATGCACAAGAAGCTGAACAGATCAACCTTCTTTTAACCCAACCAAACTGACACCTTCCCCCCTCCTCTGTGATAAACGAACTCTTACTTTCCATATTTAGATAAAACCTCAAAATCGTTATTGGCACATAGGCACTGCAAATTTAAAAATGCTAATTAGTTAACTAAATAATATTTTGCCAAAAATTTCAGAGGGACTTCATGAAGGACATACCTACATCACACAGAACCTTCCTTAAGGCCGGTGGGATACTGTTTACTTCATTAATACAGAACCTAATGGTAGCAGATATATTTTCAAGTATGCCGTGTTTACAGGGTTGCAATACAACTTGGATTCCTGGCAGACTGTCATCCACAGCACAGGCTTGCCCCCAGTGTGACCTTGTACATATGATGACGAGGGTTTCGTTGCCCATAATGGGAAAGGACAGACACTAACATTTACAAACAGTCCACTACTTGCCAGGACGTATTCCTAAATTTTTCCCATTTAATGCTCAGGGAGTCCATGAGGTGGGTATCACTTTTCTTTCTGCATGAAGAAATGGGCGAGAAGACAGCAAGCAACTTGTCTAAGGTCATTTGGTTATTAACTAGCCTCGTTGGGATTCATAGTTCAAATGTGTGAAAAATGCGTCAAACTCCAAAGCTCATGCTCTTTCCACTATAGTACATGGGGATAAAGCTATTCCAGACAACCAACCGCGAAGAGGCAGAACAATGTTAAAAGAAAAAAAATCTAAGTGGTTGTCATAATAATATTATTATTGTTTAGTATTGCTAATTAACCAGCGCCCGGCTAGCTCAGTCGGTAGAGCATGAGACTCTTAGTATTGCTAATTATTTGTTTGGTTTGCAATACCAGTGTAACTATATATCTGTAACTATATTTATATATATATGTACCTATGATGTAACTAGTATAACTATTATCAAAGCAGAGCTATTATGGCAATTTTGAGTCAGAAATAAAGTAAAAAGAAAATATAAAATAAAAAAACCTGAAACCAAGAGATAATTCTGAAGCCAATAAGATTTATTAAAGGCATTCTCTTTATAACATTTATCAGTGCACATGATTCTAACAGCAAATATATTTTCATCATTCATTTGAATACTGTATAACAAGTTACTTAAAAGTATAAATATATATATATATACAAAATTTTACAAAGACACTAATAGGTTTCTGACCAATGAAGTCATGAGTTTAGAAAGCAGGAAGTAAAGATTAAGTACCAAACATTAAGATGAAAACTGCTGTATTGATACTTTCGAAAGTTCTTCCAAGAAGTACAAAGTTCAGGCAAAGTTCTTATATGTATATTGATACTTCATGAAACTTGATAGCAAAGGTGCCACTTGGCAGAACACTGACTATTTAAAAATATGGTTAGCACTTCAGAAGGAATACAAACTCAAATGCCAGAAAGAAAAGGGAAAAAAAAAAGAGAGAGAGAAAGAAAATTAAAGCAAATTTGCTACACTGCACCTGGCAACACAGCACATAGTTTATTAACATTGTTCTGCCTACAGTAACCAGTATTATCAACAATCTCTTCCCAGCAAGGCAGTTACCAAATTTATTCATGCTACTAATACCCAATTTTCACTCGTCAGGCCAAATGTACAAGTGATATCTGCAAGTGAAAAGCGCACATGAAAAGGATCAGTTTATTTAAAAGAATTATTCTCCAGGAACTGCTCAATATCACCCAAGCAGAATCACTAAATATTTTTCCAAACTACACATATGTGTCAAAAACATCAAACTATTTCCTTAATGAAAGATCCCAAAAGGAGAATATTCTCTTTATTACTTGATTCCAAATCAAGGTTTTTTTAAACTGTGGGATAGGATAAGGATCTTTAATCTTTACCAAATCCTGTTCAAACACTTTCATTACACCTTTAACAAAACAAGCATTATCAAGAAAAGGTCCAGCCTCTGATTTCCTGACCCCATTCAAAAGGTGAGTGTGATTCTGGCAATATTTAATTGGTTTTAAACTATATTCATACAGCCCCATTATGGAACATAGATAACATAGTGAACTATTATGTCAGCAAGACATTTTATTAATATCTAATTATACTATACTTAGGTAACTACTTCTATTTGGAAAGAAAAGAAAACTGTGAAAAGAAAAAAATAGTGAACACACTATTCAAAATGGCAACCAGTTAACCTTTCAAGAAAAACAGTTTCAGATATAACAATGCAAGTTGAGCTGCCTTAGTTAAACCTACATTGGCAATTTCACGATAAACCTCATTGTAGCTGTTTGCAGAGGAGAAGAGGCCCAGGCATAAAGGTAACTGATTATTCATGTGTTTCCACTCATGAGAAAATAACTTATAATAATTATAGTAACCATTTACAAACAAGCTGAAGAACCAACCAGAGATAGTATGTCAATGTGAAAAACAAACATTTAAAATTCAAGGCAGTGAGAAACTGGAGAAATGACCATTCACTTGTTTTCGAACTCCTGATTTCATTCTCCTGCCACCCAGTTCCAATACCGTGAATGCCTATTAAAAATCGTCTGCCGAGAAACTTCTGAATGCACATTCTGAAATTGGGATTCCAAAGGCTTATACTCTCCATTCCCAATGGAAAGCCACCAAACAGATGTGGACTTCTCTGAAACATTTATGGTGATTTCCTGCTTTTTATATTCTCCTACATAAGGAAAATTGCCTACCCAGTGTTCTCTCTCTTTCATGGATGGTCATTAAGCGCCTACATATCAGAATTCAAACCCACTGAATCCTAATGGGTGCGCTGTCCTCTGAGGTCACTGCTGGGGACAAGCCATGGAGTTCATACACTTGCTTTGGTACACCTTTGTTCCTAACAGAGTCGGTCCTGCTTGATTTAGATTGTTGTCCTTCTTCTCTGGTATTTTGGTTACACGTTTCCCAGGGATTCAACAAATCAGGTCTTTCTTCAGATTCAAAACATAAGAGGAGTGACTTGACTAGAGATTCTAGTCCCCCATGGCCAACTTGAGGTATTTTCTTCTCACAGCTGTCAAGAGAAGTAGAGCGCATGCTCAAGTCATCATGAAGATCCTTGGCCAAGCTGCAAAGACTTTCAACACAATTCTTGAGAAGATTTTTGTCACTGTGGAATCCTATGCAAGGAGAAGAAAAAGTTCATTAGGGGCGCCTGGGTGGCTTAGTTGGTTAAGCGACTGCCTTCAGCTCAGGTCATGATCCTGGAGTCCCAGGATCGAGTCCCGCATCGGGCTCCCTGCTCAGCAGTCTGCTTCTCCCTCTGACCTTCCCCCCCTCATACTCTCTCTCTCTCTCTCAAATAAATAAATAAAAAATCTTAATTAAAAAAAAAGTTCATTAAACTCTCCATTTTTCATGAGGTATTTATTACTCGTCTATGACTCTACATATGTTTTAGGTCAAAGTAACCCTGTCAAGATAAATCTAAACTACTTAAGATTACTCAGCTTATCTGCTAAATAAATACCTGGGTTTTTAGGATCTAATTATTTAGGCAAAGTACTTATATATATTAAGTGAGAATACGACCATACAAGTTCCTATATTGGTAAATTAATGTCAAGGACGTAGCATTAGTTAGACTTTAGCTAACGAATTAGACTAGTAATGAAAAGATGTCTGAGAGTTCTTAAACTATAAAATTTTGATTAATTACAAATTCTGTCTGGAGTATATACCTCTCAGTGCAGAAATAATAATTTGAATAGTTTGCTCCAAGCAATGTTTTAACTTCAGGAATTCTGGTGCAAGATTAACCATCTTCTTCAAATCTTGGTATCCAGAATTTTCTTGTTGTAGTTCAGTTCTGAAACTTTTCTGTAAATAAAGTTAATATTTTTAAAAATACATAATGTTACATGACAGTAAGGCTTAGTCAGTACAATTTTAATCACCAGAATCTTAACTTCAGGAAAGAGAATGAGTTTACTTTCCTCACCAGTGCTTAGTTCTGTTTCCACAAGCAAGACCAAAATACAATATTAACAATTACTGTTTTAAAAGAAATAAGAATTTTAAATTAATTTTATTTTTTAAATTAAAAAAAATTTTTTAACTAAGATTTATGCCCAACGTGGGACTTGAACTCACAACCCCGAGATCAAGAATTGCATGCTCTACTGACTAAGCCAGGGCCCCAAGAATTTTAAATTAATTCAAAGTCCAATTGTTATATTACATGGGAATAAAATAAAACAACAGTAGCCTTTATTATCCAATAACATAAAAGATAAATTTCTTTAATTTTTTAGAGTTCAACTTTATATATCTCCCATTTGTTTTTAAATAAAAATTTTCAAGCCATAGATATTTTACTCCTTTTTGACACATTGATTATATACTGAGTTTATATTTTTCTATTTACTTGTAACATGAAAATAAAATAATTTGTCTAATTCACCTATATTTTAAAATCTTTAAGCATATTGATTATTAAACACAATTTTTTAGCCAATGACTATCCCAGGAAAAGCTGACAGTTACTAAACCAGTAGCAGTAAGAAATAGATAAAATACATTAATATTAATCAATCTCTATACAATATCTTATCTATTACTAAAACGAATAAGTTATGACATCCAAGAGGATGTAGCTAGAGAGCTATGAAACATGCTTCAACTAACCATGCACAAAGGAGTTAGCTGGCTAAGGATAAAAACTGAAATAAACATGTATCTATACTTAAACCGAACGAAATGCTAAGATACACCAAACAAAAGTAAACATTAAAGCTTCTCTTACTGTTTTCCACTCAGCAAACATGTTTTCAAAACATCCAATCAATCCCATGGCTTTAGCTTTCATCTGTTTGGCAACCTAGAGAGAATATTGGCATATTTTATTATATAATTATTTAAAAGTTTAAAAGTCCTAGAACTCTATGGGACGAGACAGGGAAGAATTTTAGTCTAGTAAGTCAAAAGACTCAAGTTCTATTATTGGGACTGCAATTAAATAGCTGGAGTACCTAAATCATGTAAGCAGAATTTCTTTCAAAATAAATTGCACATTGATTCTACACTCTGATGTTTGTGATAATAACAGCATTTTGTCTTACGTTCAAATATCTATAGGAATGAAATTTCCAAGACTTCCCTTGGAAGAGGGTGAGGTAACTAATATATCAAGGAAATATTATCTCTAAGAACTATGTATACATTTTCCCCAGTTTCATTAAGATATATTTGACACGTAACACTGTATTAGTTTAAAACTGTACAACATAATGATTCGATATACTGCAAAACGATCACCACAATAAGTTTAGTTAACATCCATTACTTCAGAGTTACAATTTTTTTTCTTGTGATGAGAATTTTTAAGATCGACTCTCTTAGCAACTTTCAAATATACAACATAGTAGTATTATTAACTATCATCACCATGTTGTACATTACATCCCCAGGGCTTCTTTATCTTACAGCCGGAAGCTGGTACTTTTGGATCACCTGCACTCATTTGATGTACCACCCCCACCTCCACCCCCCACCCCTGCCTCAGGTAACCACTAAAGTATTCTGTTTCCATGTCTCTATGAGTTAAGGTTTTTTTTTTTTTAGATTCCACATATAAGTGAGATTGTAAACTATTTGTCTTCCTATGTCCGAGTGATTTCACTTACGTGTTTTATTATTTGCTTCTCAATTATAATTCTTTGCTGCATATGCAAATCTTCCGTTTACAAACAAGAAAACAGATTCCAAGCTCCTGAGACCCAGAATCAGGGTAGGAACCCCCAGTCGCAATTTGAAGTCTTTGCTTTTGTACTGCTCAATGCTGCCCCCCTAAGGTGACTTCTCACTTAATTTCTTTCTTTTCTTTTTTTTTTTTAAGATTTTATTTATTTATTTGACAGAGAGATAGCCAGAGCAGGAACACAAGCAGGGCGAGTGGGAGAGGGAGAAGCAGGCTTCCTGCTGAGCAGGGAGCCCGATGCGGGGCTTGATCCCAGGACCCCGGGATCACTTCCTAGTACTAGGAAGTACCTAGTACTTCCCTAGGTCTACCTTAAATTTCCTCTATGTGGTAAAAGAAAGGAACACACAAATTCTTTTTTTCCCCTGGCTCCAGCTTTACAATTATAACTCCAATGCCTTATGTTTGAACCCATTTTCTATTTCTTCAAATTCTTCGTTTCTAAGAATATGATAAGCTAAAACCCCACCATGACTATACAGATGTGGCACATAGAAAATGAGAGAAAGAAAATGAGAGGAAGGGAGGGAGAAGTCTGCATGAAAATGCCAATAATACGAATTTTATGCAAGACGGGCCTGACCCTTTTGCTGTGTAAGCTAACACCCGCACCCTGCTCTACTGCTTATTAATAAGCACATTCACATGCGTTACTTCGCCTCTGCTTTTCACTGACTTATTCTATACCCTCTTGCACTTACTGCCGGCGGAAATTCTACTTTGTAAACAGCGACAGATCGTTGTTTGAGGGATAAATGGTCCCGCTGCTGGGCACAACCCAGCTGGAGATGCCCGCAGTGGGTGGTATGAGCCCACTGTCTTCAAAGTTGCATTACAGAGCTGAAATCAGCCTCACGTCTCCTGGAACAGGACTAGACCCACGTATCTTGATTTCATGGCAAAATGAGCTCCTTTTGAATGCGTTTTTATTTTAAAAACAAATTAACACAAAGTGAGAAAGGCAAACATACCGAGAGAACAAGCGCAAGCAAGCGGAGGCAGCTAAGATCTGCCGGGCACCATGTCTAGCATTTTCCTGTCCACTGTTCTTAATTTCCCATAATTCTCAGAACAATCTTATGAAGTACATATGACCATCCTCACTTTTTAAATGCAACAAGTTAGGCCCAGGTAAGCAGCTCATGGCTACACAGGAAGCAGGAGAGCAATTTAACATTCAGCATTTTTTCCAGTTCGGGGCCAGTTTGGGCAGAGATGAACCCATGTAGCCCTTTAGTCTGAGGAAAGGGATGGAGATCCCCTCTGGCTTACATGGAAAATTTCTCCCCTGATAAGGAAGCTAGACACACATTAATGAAAAGGTTTTGCTAAAAGGAAAAAAAAAATATCTAACTTAGTCGATGCTGTCCTGGAAAGGAGTCGGAGGGGTAGAAGATAACAGTCCTCCACCTGACTGACTTTCCTAGATCAATCAGTATGTATGTAAATGAGTACCCACCCTAGTGGGGATGAGTCAGCAAACACAATATCCCCCAGGCAGCTCCACTGCAGCTGACGGACTCCAGAAAAAGACAGGAAAGGGCAGAGATGGGTTTTTTTTTTCTTCTTTTTTTTTTTTAAAGATTTTATTTATTTATTTGAGAGAGAGAGAGAATGAGAGATAGAGAGCACGAGAAGGAAGAGGGTCAGAGGGAGAAGCAGACTCCCTGCTGAGCAGGAAGCCCAATGTGGGACTCGATCCCGGGACTCCAGGATCATGACCTGAGCCGAAGGCAGTCGCTTAACCAACTGAGCCACCCAGGCGCCCCAGGGCAGAGACGGTTTTAACAAGAAGTTGTTACAAGATTCTAGAACAGACAGGGCTCTGAGACTCACTGCCACAAAGATTGGAACTCATCTTCTGAGTCCCCAATTTACTAATAATAACTCTCAATAAAGAAAGTTAACATGAACAATGATTTACAAACCTTATTTTTGTAGCATGCTGAGTTTCGGAGTCAATCAAGTAGGTAGAATATAAAACCCTGGCTCAGGACGACTGGACAAGGTCCTGAAGCTCAGTGACATGCATAGGAACACAAATAATTCCTCCCTTGCAAAGTGGGGAGGTTCACCACTATTCTATGTAGAGCACCTAGCCCCATGCGTGTGCTGGGAGATTATTTAATAAATAAGTGACTCACAACCTAGGACATAAGTATTATTACATATGACAGGTGAAGAAACAGAGTCAGAGCATCGACTTGATAAATGATCGCTGAAAAATGACAGGTTTTAAACACAGTGCCACCTCTAAGACAGCAGCTGGTTTTATGCTTTAAGGTTAGTTAGCTGGAGAGGGTGGGGAGGAAGCTTATTTTAGGAGGTCACTCAAATCTTTGTGGGTTCTGTACCTTGATATGAAATAACAGATGTGAATGCCTCTGACAAAATATTTAGTTTAAAATATTACATCAATAAACAGTAGTTTGCATTCTTAAGCGGAAAAGATCAGGAAGAAACAAACAAGCAGAAAGTGAACACTAGATGTCACTGCCATACTCCATTCTGCTCTGGAGCTTCTCCACAGACTGCTCACAGCCGATAACTGACAGATCTAGCGAAAGTACAGAACAGAGGCCGCAGTAACTCGAGAGTAACTTGGGGAAATAGCACCATGACCTAATGATCACAATCAGCCTTTTCAATTAAAAAAAAATATATTGGCACAAATTAAAATACATAAATTTATAAGAATCCAATTTAGTTGAATTAAACTGTTTTTTAAAAATCAACTTTATAGACCATCTGGTACTATATAGAATGTTCTTTTATTCCTCTTACCTCGTTTTGGGTACATTGCCTTAAGAGTTCATGTTGAAGTTCTTTTGCTTTTTCTATTCCAGAATCTAATAGGATCTTCATTCCTAAGCCTATACCATCACAAAGAGCATCCATGAAATCCTCCTAGAAAAAGTTTTTAAACATTAAGTGGAAAACCTAGGTTTTATATTTTTAAAAAATATAAAATAATTAAGTTATATTTTCTGCTTATTTTAGGACTATAGTAAGTTCCAAGTTTATTAAATTCAACTAAGTCTGGAATAAAAACAGTCTATAAGAAAATCTGTAATCTAGCATTCCACATATAACATGTAATAAGAGATGTCTGTCTGAGGGAGGTGGGCTAGATGGGTGATGGGTATTAAGGAGGGCACTAGTTGTGATGAGCACTGGGTGTTGTATGTAAGTGATGAACCACTGAGTTCTACTCCAGAAACCAATATTGCACTGTATGTTAACTAAGTAAAATTTAAATTAAAAAAAAAAAGTGTCATCTTAGGACACTGTGTTGCTAGAACACAGTAACATTCTAATATAATACTATGTTTTCAATGGCATGAATACTTAAAGCAAGCAAATACAAATTTTCTAGAATTGTAGAGTTCTTTATGTGTTGATTGGCGGAGCAAACCCTCCAGAATAGGTACCTATCATCAGCGCAAAGATTCAAAAGGCAAAGTGAACCAGAATTATCAGTACATTTAACCAACTCAGACTGAAACAGTTTTAAATCATATTGCCAAACTATTAAAAGTATGAACTATTTTAAAATAAAAACAGCTTATCATGTTTAGTGATACTATTATGAGAAGTCTACACTGTTCCCTCAGGCGAAGTCTTTCAAAACTAATATTACCAAATTACCTGAACACTGGCAGCCTTGTTGCTACTATTTTCTAGAAAATGCAGCTTGCTCCCTTTAAGAACTGCTAACTGTCCCACATATTTTACAGCTTGTTGTACAATTTGGATTATTTTCTTTTGAGCCTCCTTTACCATTGATGAGATATCTGAACAACATCCCTATAAAACAAAAATGGATCAGTATATCAGACACATGAGATTACAAACAGAGGTAAAGAAAAGACCAGAAAAGCAATTTGAAGAAAACAAATTCTGCATTCATTGATACAGTGACTATGCTTCATAAAATCTCAGTCAGAATCAGAAAACACACAACCCTGTAGCTACTAACGATAATAAGATGACTGGAATACAGCTTCTACCCTCAAAGACCTTACACCCTAACAGGAGACCTAAGACAAGTATGCAGTTAACTAGATAAAAGACAGAAGCAATAAGTGAATGGTCCACACCAAAAAAGGGAACAAAATGATGGCTCTTTTTTGCCTTTGGAACTTTTCCCATCCTAGTAGCCATCTGAAAGAGGGTTAATGAAGATACTTTCTCTTCTCAGCGGAGAAGAAAGAGGAAAGGGAAGTGAAAGGGGGAAAAAAAAGCCTTCAACAAAAGGCTTCTACAGCATAGTACGCATGCCCAAGAGGAATGAGGAGGTGCCCCACCGAGGTTTTCTCTCTGTTACCTGCCGACTATAGTGATTCTTCAGAATACTTTTCTTGGCTTGCTTTCTGGGCCATGCTTATAATACTGCTACAAGGTAGGAATCCTCAAACCACACTTAGGTAGGAAGTATAGTCACTAAATTCAGTTTTGCCAACTTAAGTCTCTCCTGAGCTTGGTCTAATCTCCCCTTCAAGTTACCTCTTCTCTCCATCCTTGATTCCTTACGTAAAACATTTCCCATAGGGCTATAGGTCATAACTCCTAAGTTAAGTTCAAAGTGTTCTTCCTAGAGGACGAAAAGAAGGAAAGAAACTACATACCAGTTACTCTAATATGTACTTTCTTGTAACATCCATCCATCTGGTCCTCTACCTTGCCAGATAGGCACTGTTATTTTTATTTTCCCAATGAGAAAATGGGGAGACTTAAAAAGTTAAGCAATTTGCCAAAGGACAGAGAACTGTCCTTTAGCATGCATTCAAAAAGGATTTCCAAATGCCAATAGTGGGTTTTGGGGTTTTTTTCTGTTCCTGAACTGCCTTTAAAATCTAAGAGCCAACTAAGTATATCTCACACTCTCTTTTCCACCACAACTCCTCAACTAGCTTCCTTCTCCAGGTTCAAGCATAAGTCAGACTCTCAGGTTTTTGGTTCCCCAGCTTTGCTCTCTGGCCAGTCTTCCCTTTCATTTTCATGGCTCTATGCTATCAGAGCATTTCCTTCATCTATCACTTCACCCATACCTGTTTGTAGCCCGCCTCTCTGTCCCAGGGTCATTCTCTCTCCTCACTGCTTATATCCAAAGTGATCCTTCATCCAGTGTGAATTTATAATTAATCCAATAACAAGTATCCAACGGAGTATCTATCATATGATGAGTCCTTGTGAAAAAAGGATTCTTAGCCCCTCTAACTGCCCGAAGGTTACTGCCCATTGAGGTGTGTAGGTTTATAAATATGTTAATATTAAAAGGCATTATAGGTGAAGTACAGGATTATCAGAAAAACAAATAAGAGAAATGCCTAACCAAGTCATGGGGAGACCCGGAAAAACCTCCCAGGGAAGAATAACGGACAATTAAAAATAAACATTTGATTTCAATTTGACTAGTTAGATTACCCAAACAAACATTTCTAAATCCTATCAAGTAAATAGCCCACTCAGGAAGTATTTGATACAACTAACTTTTACTACAATAATAGAATGTAGAAAGTCTTTTGGTGGGCACAAAAACATAAGATTTGTTCAAACATTCTGGAACATTTTGTTATGAAGCAAAGTCACCCATTTAAAAAAATGAAACCTATCCCTTTTGGTATTTTCATATTGGCTCCCCTCATATATTCAAGAAATTCTTTTTTTTTTTTTTTAAGATTTTATTTATTTAGAGAGAAAGAGTATGTGCATGCATGCACAAGCAGGGTAAGGGCAGAGGGAGAGGGAGGGAGGAAATCCTAAGCAGACTCCACACTGAACACAGAGCCTGACACAAGGCTTGATCTCATGACCCTAAGATCATGACCTGAGCCAAAATCAAGAAATGAATGCTTAACCGACTCGGCCACCCAGGCGCCTCTATTCAAAGAATTCTTATGGAGGAGTTCACTGAAACGGTGGATGACTAGGTATTATCTAATATCAAATTCCCCACTTCTTCTGTAGTAATAGAATCCTTGATTTTCCACGAGGTATGTAGCTGTCCAGAATAAAAAGTACATTCCCCAATAATACTTGTAACTAGATATGGTCATGTGATGAAGTTCTGGCCAAAGATATATAGAGAGAAATGTCATATGGAAATTTCCAGAAACTTCCCTTCTCTTTGACCCTTCCCTTCTTCGTCACTTCTTCCACCCTGCTGCACTGAACTCAGACAGAGCTCCACCAATATGGTGGACCATGAAATAAAGGGCCATGCTTTAGGCTTGTTAGAAGGGTGTACTGGAAGGAGCTTGGATCTCAAGAAGTGGACCAGAGCCACCAAGCCTATTTCCAGATTTTATATGACAGAGAGTGAGCTTTTAGCTTACTTCTTCTTCAGAGCCAAGTCTAATCTCACTTGATATAAGGTAAACAGAAAAAAAAATTATTTTCCTTGCCCGTACATCACCGGGCTTGTGACTAATTCAGCATAAACTGAAACCCAATACATAACCAAAGCCAAGACTTTGCCTTTTTCCCCATAGCCATTATTGAGGACTAGCATAGTAGCATACACATAGTAAAGAGCATGAACTCTAGGCCCAAGACTGCCTCGGTTCAAATCCTAACTCTATCACTTACTGGTTATATACGTAACATTGGATAGTCTACATATCCTTTACCTCCATTTCATCATTTATAAAATGGTGATTAATAACAGTATCCACTTCTGAAGTTGTTATGAGAATTAAATGAGCTAATATTTGTAAATCACTGAGAACTCTCAGTGCCTGGCACAGAGGCCATAAACAACAAACAATTATAGAAAACCACAGTTTCAGAATTGCAAAACAGAAATCACTTCTGAAAATCCTACAGATCTAATTTTGGGGAAGATGCAGACAGTAGGTCAATAAATACTTGCTGAATAAATGAATTCTTCAAATGAAAATCAGCAAATCAATTTACCTGCAAAAATAATTGTAAGTAGCCTCCTAGTTTTTTAACCTCTTGTCTCAATTCATCTTCAAGTCTTGCTGTGCTGGTACAAGGCAGAGTATCATTTAGCCAATGTTTGATCAGCACCACAAGCTGCTCAAAAGCACATGTGACCTGGATAGTAAGTGCCTGGGTTGCTCGATCAGAAGAGAACACTTTGAAAGAAGAAGGAAAATTACTGGAAGAAATAATCTCCAGATAAAAGAACTCATATATGATCACCATTAAAACATTTTAGCATAGTCAGAAAATGCATTTGAAATGTGATAGTCATTTAGAAGAAAACATAATGTGCAGAAAATAATCATTCATGTAAGTTAATAAAAGCTGTAAGGTTGCTTACAGTTATCTTGACTTTCTTCATCTTGTTCTTCATGAGCTTTGGAAATGGCAAATAGCCCGTGATAAATTTTAAGAAAATTATTAATCAGGCTGTCTGCCATGGTTTTTTCTTCATCATAACTCTGTCCAAGAAAATCTAAGGATGACCCAATCAATTCTTTGCAAATTCCAGGAAGAAAAGATTCTGCTGAACTTGAGTAAATAGTGCTTGATTTCTCCAGTAAGCCTATATCAGTAGAAAATAGCCACCTTAAGCCTACTTTTCAGGCACCATAGTTCCAAACAAATGTATTAATGCATGCATATTATAGACTCATTGATCAGTAAATTCAAAGTAGGCTATTCTTATTTCAATGCATTCTTATTTCTATAAGCCAAAGTGAAAACACAATTCTAAAAAGGAGTCAATTAATCTCTCAGTGGAATCAATCCATAGATTAGTAGTTCCTCAGCCACAATACAGACAATGCAAATAAACTAAGTAACCATTGGTTTAATCTCTTCCTTATTTACTTTTTGGGAACACCTAGGAAACTCTGAATTAGTGAAAACAATGGCAGTTACATGAAAAATAATATAAACATAATAAATATAAATATCATAATGTAAATAATTTAATTCATAAGCTGAAAGTGTAGGCAATACTAAAGCAAACTATATTAAAAGGAATGTCTCAGTAGGTCTACTTTATACTGGTTTCTTCTCTAGGCATACTGTAATCAAAATAGGCTAAAGCCAATGATTATGTACAGTTAATATATCACATCTCAGTGAGACAGACTTTCAGCATAATTTTCTAAGCACTGTCCAAACCAGAAGTAAATGGAAATAGTTCAGAGAGCTCATATGGAGCCTCTGGAAATAACTATACTGGAATGCTAACTCATGACTATAATGATTCTCATTTAATAAACAAGATTATTTTTTCGGTCCAGTTCATAGGTGATTAAACAGCAAACTAAAAGGAAGGTAGAATAAAGGCAAAGGGTGGGGACTAATAAGGGTCTAGGACAGGGGAGCTTGGCTGGCTCAGTCAGTAGAGCATGTGACTCTTGATCTCGGGGTCGTGAGTTTGAGCCCCAGGTTTGGGGAAGAGTTTACTTAAAAAACAAAAAATAAAAAGCATTTTTTTAAAAAGAGTCTAGACCAAAGATAAGAATTTGATTTGGGAAGAGAAAAAAAGAAAAGCTACAAAATGCAAAGCTCTATCACTGTAGGGTAATAGTATCATGATGATGATAATGATAATATTCTAGTCATCATGAGCAGTTAACAATATATTCTTTGTTTAAGAAGATAATGATGTTATTAATACATTCTAAAATCCAGCATCAACATTTTAAAAAGCCTTGCAAAACTCTAGTTAAAAGTATGGCACTTAAGGTGAGAAGTTAGGACACTTGCTCAACTTCCCAGAGCTGCACTGTGCACCATCCAGAGCCCCATGGCTGCCTGGGCAGGTTCATACTAAAGGTACATGTGGTTTCTGTTTCTCTCTTTGAAAACTGCAAACAAGCAAAGACCTCTTGTATTTTATTTAATTTTTAAATATGGCCCTTAAAAAAGACAGCTTTAATTTATCTGGAAAAATTACTTTTGTAAAACATCTTACTCTCAAATAATACTGAGTAAATAACTTGATACCACAGATATATAACCTTTTATTATGCTGGTAAACAAAAAGCCTACCCCTTGCTTTGTTTTCCCTTAGATTAAACAAGTAATTATCTTCCTAAAAGGTAATTTTATGATTAAAAAGAAGCTTAATTTCTTTATTTTAAAGTCAAGATGAGCTACAGTTTCTTTCATGACTTCTATTCCATTAATGTTATTATCAAATAGATTATTACATTACACGGTAACTTTAATTTTTTGTTTACTAAGGTATATAGTCTATAAAGTGTGTATGTCTTAAGTATACAGCTTATTGTTTTTACATGTGTGTACGCCCCCACTTAGATCAATGTGTACCAGGTGTCTACAATGGCCTTCCAACAGGTGTCTGTCCTTTTGAGCCATTGTTCTATTCTGAACTACTCTGGCTTCTGTCATCATACATTAGTTCTTCAGCTTCATAGAAATATAATCATACAGTATCTACTTATTATCTGCTTGCTTTCACTCCATATAATGTTTTTGGGATTCATCCAGGTTGTTGAGTGAAACAGTCATTTGTTCTTCTTTATTGCTGTGTAGTGATCCACTGCCACCTGGTAGGCATTTAAATTATTACAGGTAGCTAGCTACACATGCAAATTTGCAGTGTGTGTGTATATATATACACACACATACATATATATACAGTGTATATGTCCCCCTCTATAGGAAAATTAATGTTGTAATCCATATTCATATAAAATAATTATGACTGGAAAAATTCCTATAGCTTTTTCTTTTAAACATTTTTTCACATTTGAATTAGCTACTCTACTAAAAGGCTTTGAAATAAATCACATAGCACACAATTTTAGACGTGGAAAGGGCCACCCAGCCCACCCCCTTCACTTTATAAAGAAAATGGAAACTTGTAGAAGATGAAATGATTTGCATAAGAACATGAAACAAGGTAGTAATTGAGCCAGGACTTGATGCTTTTTTCAGTACACAAGAAAATTTGATGAAAAAATACCTGATGAATGGGAAGAATTCAAATTCTGAATTGGGTGGGCTTGTATATCATGTAAACAACCAGAAATTCTTCTATTCTTCATCAAGCTCCTGCTCCTAAAAAAAAGATAAACCATAAGATTAGTGGTTATGTACTACATGGAATAATAATATTAAGAATATTCTTGGGGTGCCTGGGTGGCTCAGTTGGTTAAGCGTCTGCCTTCGGCTCAGGTCATGATCCCAGGATCCCGGGATTGAGCCCCGTATCAGGCTCCCTGCTCAGTGGGGAGTCTGCTTCTCCCTCTCCCTCTGCCCCTCCCCACTTGTACTCTCTCTCGTGCTCTCTCAAATAAATAAATAAAATCTTTTTAAAAAAAGAATATTCTTAATTCTCTAAAGAAAATTGGTATGCAGGTGTGTGTTTTCTGTGGAAACATTTTCATCAAGAATAGTTAAATTCATTTGGTTTATTAAGCAAGAACTTCACTATTTATAAGTATTGTTCTAAGAATATAGTAAATTAATTAAATGGAATACATATTTGTAGAATACTCCTATTTACAGGCTCTAGATACTGTGGTTAAACACAGGAAACATGGTTTCTGGGCTCACTGAACTTAAGGTCCATAGTAAAAGAGAGAAATTAGGCAAATAAGTACAATAAAGTGGTATGTCACGAGAACAGAGCATGCTCTGCTGGAGAGGAACTTGACCTGGCCCAAGGAGTTGGGAGGGCCTCCTGGAACAATGACACTGAAGGATGCACAGGAGTTGGCCAAACAGAGAGGCAGGCTTGGGAAGGAGGGAAGAGTGGTTCGGACACAGGCACCAGGATGTGGGAAGACCCGGTGATAAGAGAAAAGTACGGCGCATGTAAGGACCATGCAAGGTTCAGAAGGACTGCAGTCTAGGACGGGGGAGAGGAGCGGTGGCGGGGGGGAGTCTGGGGTTGTGCAGGTGCCAGCCTGAGGCTGACTCTGGAAGCCAATTAAGGAGGCTTGGATTTTATCCTGAGAATATCCTGGGAAAGATTCTAAAGAAGGAAATGATCTAGGTAAATGAACATTCAAGTAAGCACTTGCTACACAGTGTGAAAAGCAGAATGCCTGTGAAGTGTAGCAGTAACACAAACGGAGGGAATGACTCTATCTTCACTCACTCTTTCTGCTTTTTCCCTCAGCCTATAAAACCACTCAGATCTCTGCCTGGAGTGTGACTGACTGGCTGTCTAGCTGTTACTCATTCTTCCTGACTGCTACTGGAAAAAGCAGCCTACTTCCAGATTGCCATTTATCTGCCAATTTTCTAAACTCCAACTCCAGCCCTCATTATTTCAATGAAGCTCCTTGAGCTGTGACCTAGATCTAAATCTAGGGGATGGATACTTTGAAGTCTTTTTCCTAACAGAACTCTCTACTATCGTTGGCCACTCAAAGAAAAATACTATTTGTTGAAAAGATTGTTAAACAGAAACGTCTGTAGTTATCTAAGTGTTTCAAATATATTTTCCCCCATGAATTCCTACAAGAAAAACACAGAAATATGACTGATAACAGGGAGAGGAAATATCAACTCTCAATATGACCGATAACAGGAAGAAGAAATATCAATTCTCAAAGGTAACAGTTTTTTGTACTTAAGGCCTGAAAGGAAAGGGTACATTATTACAGTAAGTCTAAACTAGGAAAACTTATTCTTCCAACACTATCATAGTTAAACAATGTTTAAACTCAAATAAAATGCTTGTCATTCTTTTTAAAGAATTTTTACTTAACCTCAGGGGAATTTTACTTTTAACCGTCCACAGGACGTATCAAAATTTATAGGCAGCTAAACCAGTCTATTTTGTCACAGAGAGGCTATGACATATCATTGCCTGGTAGCGGTTCCATAATTAAGAATCTGTCAGTGTTTCCATTACCTGCAGGCATTCTCAGAGTTTGCAATTCTGTCATAAACATTCTTACAAGGCTGAAACTTCATATACAAGGTCTCTGACCAAGAGCAATTCATTTTTTTTAAAATATGATACTTTTAAATTATAGAAGTTCTCAAGAAAACATCTCTACCAAATGAAAACACCTAATTTCAACATCTTAAAACATATCAAAAGAAGTTTTAATTTTTTGGTAATAATTTAAACTTTTGTTGGTTCCCTAGTTATTAACCTAGAAGTTAGCAGAAAATAAGATGTAAATCACCAACTTTCAATAAGCTAATTTTGTTTTTTAAAGATTTTATTTATTGGGGCGCCTGGGTGGCTCAGTTGGTTAAGTGACTGCCTTCGGCTCAGGTCATGATCCTGGAGTCCCGGGATCGAGTCCCGGGATCGAGTCCCACATTGGGCTTCCTGCTCAGCAGGGAGTCTGCTTCTCCTGCTGACCTTCCCTCCTCTCATGCTCTATCTCATTCTCTCGCTCAAATAAATAAAAAAAATCTAAAAAAAAAAAAAGATTTTATTTATTTATTTGACGGAGAGAGACACAGAGAGGGAGGGAACACAAGCAGGGGGAGTGGCAGAGGGAGAAGCAGGCTTCCCATGGAGCAGGGAGCCCGATGTGGGACTCGATCCCAGGACCCTGGGATCATGACCTGAGCCGAAGGCAGACGCTTAACCGACTGAGCCACCCAGGCGCCCCAATAAGCTAAAATTTTTGTGTTCATTATTTTTAATTAGTTTTTAAAATTCAAGTATAATTAACATATAATGTGTTATATTAGTTTCAGGTGTACAATATAGTGATTCAACAATTCTATATATTGCTCGGTGTTCATCACAGTAAGTGTCCTCTCCATCCCCTTCACTATTTCACTCATCCTGTCACTCCCTGATGTTCATTAATTATTATGCTCATACTGTGATCCATAATTCTAAGTATACCAAGTTTGTATCTGTTTATAATAAAATATAATAAGAAACCAGTATTATAAAATCTAAAGGGATTTACAAATCACCCTCTGATGAATTTGTAGTTCTGGTCTGAATTTTTGGGAGGTTTATGTTACTCCAGGTTATTAAGTACCCCAAGCCCTTCTGCTCAATTTCCCCCAAGGGCCATCTTTAGCTCATTTTGGAGAACCCAACACTGTTTTGAAGTCCTCAAGATAAATCACCTGAAGATATCACTATCTGTTTATTGGTATTAAATCAGAAATAAGATCCCCTCTGTAGTCCAAGATTTAATCTTACTTAGCACATACAAGCACCCAATAATAAGAACTGCCATTTATTCAACACCTATCCACTGCAGTGGGAGTTCTACATACTTTATCTCTAATCCTTAGAACTACACGACATCATCATCAGTCCCACGGTGGTCATAGTAGAAGTAGCAGGAGAAGCAATTGTTTTTAAATATGACCTCACTTAAACTTAGCAATAGGCTCTGTAGAAAAGATATGTATTATTGTCTCCATCTTACAGATGAGAAAACTGAAGCCTGAAGATGTAATGTCACTTGCCCTTCGCTGCACTCGGCATAAATCACTCTATTATACACCTGAAACTAATATAATACTGTATGCTAATTATACTGGAATTAAAATTAAAAACTTAGTGAAAAAAAGTTAGAACCTAGGACTCTGACATGAGCCTGTGACTTTTTTATTATAATACATTGTAGGGGATACAGATATGTATCTTACGCTCAAGGAACTCAGAATCTGTTTAAAGGACATGTTTGTATTTCTCTTAGCTTGAAATACACAGCTGTTACATACAGAACATATAAGATAACATGTATCGATTAGTATTTCTTGGCTATTTCTTACTGTAGCTTAGCAGTTACCATGAAGCAAACAGAATAGAGGTAACAGGAGGAAGAGTCGCTCTAAAGTAGTTCCATCTCTTTGAAATTTTATGAGTTTAAAATAAGCATAGTCAAAAACAAGAAAGGCCCCAAAAGGTCTGGAAACTCAATGAATTCTGAGCTGCAGCTGAAGGTGATGAAGTAAAAAAAAAAAAGGAGAGAGAGAGAGATTTAACCAGAAAGATTCTGTTCTGATGCAACAGAAATGCAATATGGCGTAGCAGTCAAGAAAATCAGGATCTTTGGAGTCACTCAAACCTGGATTTGAGTACCAGCTCTTCCTTTATCAGCTCAGTGAGTTTGGACAACTTATAACCTCTTTAAATCTTCAGCCTCTTCATCTGTAAAAGGTGGGTAATGACAGCACTAACCTCATAGTTTTGTGTAAGAACTACATGAGATAATACTTAGCAAGCACTCAGTCAGTGTTCTTGATAATGATGATGCTTCTGTTGGATGGATGAATGCCACTGACTCTTACATCCTGAAATATCCCAAATCCCTCCTTCCAAGTTCTAGACCTGAATATATGCACTTGGATGTTCCCTGGGAATCTCAAGCTCATCATGTTCAAAAATAAACTCATCTGACCCTCCATCTCAGGGAACACCACCTTCCCTTAGCCAGTCACCCTTGTTAGACAGGGATTCACCCTTGAGCCCTTTATCACCCTCAACTTCACAGCTAGCCAAGTCCTTATTGATTCTTCCTCTTGAATATGTATAAAACCAGACTTTCCTTTCCAGTCCTTCTGCCTGACCTGATTTTGGGTCTTTATCAACTGTTCTTCTAGTTTCTTCAATTCCTGGTCTTCAGGACAGAGAGTATTTTTTATTCATCTTTGTATCCTCAAGAAATAGCAGACAGTAGTCTTGTTTCAAAACCAAATGAAGAAGTATTTATTTAAAAAGAAGTCTTTGTTTAAAAACCAAATTAAGCAGCTAAATTGGTTCCAAGACCAAGGCCTTTCTATTATACCATTTTGCCCCTCTGTAATCTAAGCATCTGAGGTCTAAACGGAACTAGTTTTTCCTTGAAAAGCATCTATTCACTGTGGAAGTCTTTTATGCTTTTAGTTAATAAACAGCATTTGTCATATATAGAAGTTCTCTATCACCATGATTTATTCTTCTGTGGTGCTAACTTGACAGCATTTAAAGTTCTATAACTTATAATAAAATATCATAGAATATGCCAAGTTCTTGAAAAATGGTAATTTAAAAGTAATAAACACTATTCATTTTTATAGGAAATTAGATTTATGCTATTCTAAGTCGTGCTTAAGATTTATATGGTGAGATGCTGACCATTTTTGTTCCTATTCTAACTGACTGATATAAACAATTTAATGCCCCAAGTCCTGTAATGTGATCAGTAACATACTATTTCTCTTATATTACTGGGTTCCCTGCACAGACATAACCATTATGACAATAGATAGTTCTTTTAAAATAAGGAAATGATATATATATAAATATATACCCAGAACAAAAAAACCAATAATAAATGTCTTTACCTCCTTCTAGAAAAAGAAGAAACTGGTGCATTTGTAATGTCAGGTTCCCATTCATCCTCAGGATCACAAAAGACATCTTCACTCTTGTTACTATTATTACTCTAAGAAAAATAAAATATATGGTTTCTATTAATTTGGGTTAAAAAATGTTTAGCAACTGGGGCGCCTGGGTGGCTCAGTTGGTTAAGCGTCTGCCTCCAGCTCAGGTCATGATCCTGGGGTCCTGGGATTGAACCCTGCACTGGACTCCCACTCAGCGGAGAGTCTGCTTCTCCCTCTCCCTCTGTCCCTCCACCAGCTCATGTTCTTTCTCTCTCTCTCAAATAAATTCTTTTAAAACATGATTAGCAACTAAGAGAAAACAAAAGTTTAAATTTGTTACATTTAAAATAAAAAATTAGCAAAATTACAGGTTATCTGGCAGAAGTCTAAAAATATCACATTCCTGGGGCGCCTGGGTGGCTCAGTCAGTGAAGCATCCGACTCTTCATTTCAGCTCAGGTCATGATCTCAGGGACCTGAGATTGAGCACTGCATTGGGCTCTGCACTCAGCAGGGAGTCTGCTTGAGATTCTCTCTCTTCCTCTCCCTCTGCCCCCCCCACTCACACTCTCTAATAAATAAATCTTAAAAATATCACATCCCTGACAAAACAAAAAATCAAGCACATGATGCTAGAAATTGTATTGAAAGAGCTCTACTAATAAAAGCACAGAAATCATTAAATGATTCAAAAACATAAACTTGGGATATAGAAGACAGTAAAAACAGAAAAGATAAATCCTCAGTAGAAAAATAAAAGAAGGGGGGTGGGGCAATGTGTTAGCCTGGTGATGGGTATTGAGGAGGGCACGTATTGAATGGAGCACTGGGTGTTACACGCAAACAATGAATCATCAAACACTACATCAAAAACTAATGATGTAATGTATGGTGACTAACATAATAAAATTAAATTAAAAAAAAGAAAAAGAAAAGAATAATCTGAAAACATTAAGATTCAATCACTCCCTGGTCGAATATATTAATCATGATAATTGAATTTTAAGTATTTAAAGTAATATTAATTAAAGTTCTAGCAAAATACTATACATATAGAGCTTGATTTGAAATAGTATAATTATATAGAAAAATAATCAAAGAATATTGCAACAGTTGAAAGTAGGAAGTAAGATAATAACGAAGTTAACTCACCTACCACATTTTAATATATATGATAAGGCAAGAATGATCAAATGACTTCAATACAGTTTTTTTGTTGCTCTAATTACACAAGCAATCCACATTCATTGTAGGAAATTTGGAAATCCACATTCATTGTAGGAAATTTGGAAATTATTAACACGTATAAACACACAAAAGTGTAACCACTCACAAACCCATCATTTAGAGATGGAGGAAGGAACACTCAGTTCCTTTCAGTCTTTTTGGATTTCCTGTTATAAATAATATACCTTGCATCCCTGGAATTAACCTTACTTGATCATGGTATAAGTATTCTTTGAGTATATCTTTGGGTTTGATTTACTGACATTTCTTTCTTTCTTTCTTTTTTTAAGATTTATGTATTTATTAGCAAGAGAGAGAGAGAGTTCATGCAGGGGGGAAGGGCAGAGAGAGAGGGAGAAAGAGAATCCCAAGCAGACTCTGAGCTGAGCACAGAGCCCGACACAGGGCTTGATCTCACAACCCTGAGATCAGGACCTGAGCCAAAACCAAGAGTCGGACACTTAACCAATTGCACCACCCAGGCACCCCTGATTTACTGACATTTTATTCAGGATTTTTATAGCTACGTTCATATGAAGATGGGTTTGTAATTCTCTTATGAATCATCTTTTCAGTTTTTGTGGTTTTTGTTTGGTTTGATTTTAATCGGTTAGGTTAGCATCATAACTGTGACACTTTATATCCTTTGCTATGTTCCAGAATAGTTGAAACACAATAATATTTACCTGTTCTCTTATTTTTTATTTATTTATTTATTTATTTTTTAAGTACGCTGTAAACCCAAATGGGACTTGAACTCATGACCCTGACATCAATAGTCACATCCTCTACCGACTGAGACAGCCAAGCACCCCTGTTCCTCAGTGGTTTGAAAAAGCTTCCCCATGGGGCACCTGGGTGGCTCAGTCATTAAGCGTCTGCCTTCAGCTCAGGTCATGATCCCGGGGTCCTGGGATCGAGTCCCACATCAGGCTCCCTGCTCAGTGGGAAGCTGCTTCTCCCTCTTCCACTCCCTCTGCTTGTGTTCCCTCTCTCACTCTGTCTCTTTCTGTCAAATAAATACATAAAATCTTAAAAAAAAAAAAAAACCCTTCCCCATAAAACTGATTGGGAGCCGCACCTTTTTTTACAGTTTTTGTTTTTCTTTTTGAGGCTAATTTGTTGACAAACTTTTCAATTTATTGCATGGTTATTCATCCATTAAGCTAACTTTCATAATTGATCTTTTTCTAGAAAGTCTTTTCTTTCTAGAAAATTATAAAATTTATTAGCGTAAAGTTTTACATGTAAAATAATTTTTAAATGCTTTTGTTATCTTTGTATAAATGCCATTGCCTATTCCTAAAATCACATGTTCATCTTTTTAAAGAACCAGAACTTGAGTTTCATTTCTAATTTATCAATTATTGCTTTTATTTTTAATCATTCCTTCATTTGCTTTCCTTTGTTTTATTTTGTTATTTTCTAGATTGAGTTAACTAGTTTATTTTCATTTTTCCATTACATGAATCAAACATTAAGGATATAATTTGACAGCATCCTGTAAGCTTTTACATATATCTCCATTATTTTATATCTAAGTAGTATAGAATATAATTCTATATAGAGTCACATTATTTAAAGGTGAGATATTTAACAAATAGTAGCAACAATTTAATATATCTTGCAACTATTGTTAAATGCTTTAGGGATACTAAAATAATCATATGGAGAAAAATTACTTTTACATCCATACCTCTCACAATATACTATAACAAATTCTATGTGACTCACAGAGGGAAATGTTTACAAAAAATTAAAAGTAAACAGAGAAATGGACAATATTTCAGTAAGAAGATCTCCAGATTAATAGACAGACTCAAATATACCAGATTTAAAATGGCTGTCTAACAAAATAAAACCAAGAAAAAAGTCAGTGTAATCAGGAAAAAAATTATTATAAATACAAAATAAAGGTTTACTATCAAAATATGTTAGAACTTTTATAGACATATTAGTTCATTACCCATATTTCAAAAGTGTGAGCAAAATTCAAAGGACATGAACACATACTTTACCTATAAAGAAACAAAGAGTCAAACCCTCAGATTCACTAATTATTAATACATAAATTAAAACAGACTGGTAGCATTGGTAAATGGCAATATTTCTGACAAGTAATTGTTATTGAGCATCAAAATGTAATAAAAAATCATATTTTGGGGTACCATTTTAGAAAAGAGAAAACAAGGAAAGAAGATATTAAAAACTAATATGTGTAAGGATATTTTTAGTTCTATTAAAATAGCAAACAACTGGTAACACCGAAAAGCGTAGCAATGGGGAAATGTAATTATGTAAAAATGCACATTATAGGAACTGAAGATAATTACAAATGATGCAAAGTGTGTTATATCTTTCGAATTTCTTCTTCTCTTAAGCTTAAATGTAAAATCTTGAAAACACACAATTATAACTGTGAACAGATTCAGCACTAAATTTCTCTATTACAGGTATAACTATATTAAATCAAGAAAACCCCATCTACAGGCAAAAGTAAAGTAAACATACATAATTGTTAATATTGGTTGGTTTGGGTAATGTAAATTGCCTTTTCCTTTATTTGCCAAATTTTCTTTACAAAGAACACGTCACTTGTATATATTTTATTTCAAAACTTTACAGAGATTTTAATAATATTCCAAACCTCATAAAGTTCTTTCATTGCTGCAAGCTTAGATTCAAACTTTTCCAGACTCCAGAAAGTTGAGATCCCTAGTTGTAGGTTACGAACCCGAACAGAAGTGTCAGAACTACTTCCTTTATCTGATATATCATGTCTGAAAGAAAAACCAAAGAAAAATGCTTATCCTAAAACATACATACCCATTTATAAGAGTTTTCTGAATCAGAATAACTTCCATAAAAATTCAGTCCACTGATTAAATCTTTCCATTGTTAAGCATTTTTATTACAATGAAAAATCATGTCTAGTATATACTATATAAAAATAACTTCTTATATAAAAATTATAAAAATCAAATTCTAATTAGGCATATTTCCTTCCAAACATGTAATACTAGTAAGCTTGCAACTCAGAAGAAGCTAAGTAGGGCGCCTAGATGGCTCAGTCGTTAAGCATCTGCCTTTGGCTCAGGTCATGAGCCCCGCATTGGGCTCCCTGCTCAGCAGGAAGCCTGCTTCTCCCTCTCCCACTCCCCTGCTGTGTTCCCTCTCTCGCTGTGTCCCTCTCTGTCAAATAAATAAATAAAATCTTAAAAAAAAAGAAGATAAGTAAATTCTTAAAACACCTAAAATTATTGTTTATAAAATATACTTATTTTATAAACATACTTAGTATATTTAGTATGGTATGTTAATTGTTGAAAGTCTTTTACTCCAGAGTGAGCTCTAAAGGGGAGTCTAAATGTGTCACTGGGAATTCTGATACAGTTCTCTCCTAGACAGGCAATATAGATACTATGTCTTTGCAGAAATTAAATTTAGAAAGCAATCATATGAAGGTCAGTTAGTTTAAAACAAAGAATTACTTTATAATTAGGCTAATAAATTGCTCACCTGCCAAAAACATAACATTTTTTAAATTTGCTGCTGATGGCATTGGCTTCCTGAATCATCATTGAGAGTTTCATGGAGCTCCAATTTGTCTGAACTAGTAGAAAACACACAGAGATGATTCAAAAAACATATATGAGCCCTGACTTATATCACTAGGCAGAACATCTCCTGAAAAAAAAAATATTGATTTTAAATAAATGGTTTTAACCTTTGCAGAAAGTATTTGAGTTACTTCTCCTCAAGCCTGAAATAAAATATTCTTCAAAGAAAATGATGTCTTTCACTCGTGGAGACACAGTAAAAAACTGAAAGTGATATAGTACATTGATAACAGAAAGGATTTTGTAAGAGAGGAAATGCCAAAGACAATGCTTTGTCTCCTGATATCTTTAAATATTTTTTTCTGATTAATTTTTTTCTTAATTTCTAATTTGTTTAAAGTATTGGGTAAAGCATACTACAGCCTTACTTATATAGAACCACAATCCTTTTTTATTTTGCCTGAAAATTAAAACAAACAAACATATATTTCAGGACATCAAAACAAAAATGGGAAATAATTTGGCCACAATTCCATTTTCCTAATTTAAAATTAAAATTTTATCATATTTTCTATATCACCTAAATTTATCACCAATTTCCCATCACAACACTTCTTTGAAAGGATAAAATTCATTATACACATGGTAAAAAAAAGCAAGTATTCATTGCAAGACCCTGTTTTTAGGCTCTAAGAAGAATAAAAAGATGTATTAGTAAAGGTATTTACTTACCTCTTACAACAGATATAACAAGCATTAATAGTTTCAGATTTATTTAAAAATAGAAGTTATACAATACAACTACCAAGTATTCTTGCTAAAAATTTGAATCAGAATCTGACAGGCCGGAAGAAATAGCTACCATTTTATAAGGAATATAGGGGCAGAGGAACGTGTTAAGCAACACCATGGAGCTACAACAGCAAGATCCAGAATGTGGGAAACTACAGGATAAATAACTTGATTTCTTCAATAAGCAAATTACAAGAGGAAGGAGAGAGATAAGAAAGGCAAATTTACAGATTAAGAGACTTAAAAAGGGGCACCTGGGTCACTCAGTCTGTTAAGCATCCCACTCTTGGTTTTGGCTAAGGTCATGATCTCTGTGCTCAGCAGGGAGTCTGCTTGGGCCTTCTTTCCCTTTGCCCCTCCCCCACCCACTTGTGCTCTTGCTTGCTCTCTAAAATAAATAAAGAAAGAAAGAAAGAAAGAAAGAAAGAAAGAAAGATTTTTTATAAAAATGGGGGTGCCTGGCTGGCTCAGTAGGTAGAGCATGTGACTCTTAATCTCAAGTGAGTTCAAGCCCCACTTTGGCCGTGGAGCCTACTTGATAAAAATGAAAAATAAATATAAAGAGATTTAGGGGCACCTGCGTACTCAGCTGGTTAAGCATGTCTGATTCTTGCTTTCGGCTCAGGTTGTGATCTCAGGGTCCTGAGATCAAGCCACGAGTCAGGCTCTGTGTTCAGCTTGGAGTCTGCTTGAGATTCTCTCTCTCTCTCCCTCTGCCCCGCCCCCCATCCCTGCTCACGCAGGCACTCTCCCTCTCTAAAATAAATAAGTCTTTAAAAATAATAATAAAAAAAAGAAAATAAGACTTACAAGGCATATCTACCAAACACAATGTGTGGATCATGTTTGTATCCTGACTCAAATAAAAAAGATATAAAAAAATTGTATGGGAAAATTGAATGTAGACCAGAAATCTGATGAGTATAAGAAATTATTATTCATATTTTCAGGTTTGATAAAAATATCATGGTTATGCTTAAAGAGTGACAGAGAAAGACAGAAAAGAGAGTCCTTACCTAATGCAGAGATACATAGTGAAGTATTTACAGATCAAATGATATGATGTCTTGGAGTTGCTCCACAACAGTCCAGGGAGGCAAGGGGGCTGAGTACAGCCAGAACAAGACTGAACATGTGTTAGAAATTGCTGAAGTTGGATGATAAGTATGTAAGATTCTGTTGTAGTAACCTCTCTACTTTAACAGTTTGTTTGAAATTTCCCATAATGAGAAAAGGTCATTAAAAACATGCCATGTTCTATACAGCAAAGTAGAAGTATACACAAAAAATAACATCCAAGTGAAAAAGAAGATGAAGTACCCAATGATTTAGTCCAATCTAGATGTAAGACCTAAAATATTAGAAGAGATTGCATTTTTAAAAACATGTTACACATTAAAGTATCACTTGAAATTTTGTTTACTATTTGCTTATGTAACTAAATATTCTAAAAACTGAATATTCTGAAACAATCATGCATACAAATTTATTTAGATCCAAAAAGGTCAGCAACATCCAGAATAAACCATTTTTAATATATAAAGGCAACCAACTCTAACATTTTAGTAATTATATCATAAGAAATAACATACACAAAACTTTAGAAAATGCCTGCTAAAATCATCATATACTCACTTAAAAAAGTTTTATCTCTATTACTTTGATTTTGCTGTAGTATTTGTACTTCTTTAGCAATTTTTTGCTTCTCAGTTTCTAAAGCTTCCAGAATTCTTGCATGGCGGATGCTGTGGTCTTCTAAAGCCTAATTGATATTTATTCACATAGACCCATACATGAAAATATACAAAGAGAGAAATTATAATTGATAATGGTAACACAGCATAATTAAACTTCATTTTACAGTACATGTTTTATTAAGCATACAAGGCCTTTAAAAAGTGATTTATAAAATATCTTTATAAAATCTTACCCCATAAAAAAATCATTAGGAATTTTTGATGACATAAATTAATCTTATTCTTCCCATTGACAGGAAGTAAAAAAACCTTTAGGGAAAAAAAAGAGAGAGAGAGAGAGAAAACCGCTCAAAAGAGCCCACATTCAAGAACATTTGTTGACCAAATAAAGTTAAATTTAAAAGACACCACAAAAACCTTATTTGTCGCAAAGAGACCTTATACCCCATTAATAATTACTGTTTTCAAGATTTAAACAGCTCTGTTTTTTCCTCTAAAACTCTCTCAGGTGGTTCACTAGCTACTTTGTGTCCTAGAATTAACTAGTTACATATTATCACCATATTATAGTATAAGAACTTTGGGGTTACTAGGGGTATTTTCTTCTACCCCCACTCTCACTACAAAACTTGGAAAAAAGAAAAATAAAATTGCTATTCGAGGACAAAACTTTGAGATTAAGATATAAGGAATCAAAGCAGAGATGAAAACAGTGCTGCTCAAACTTTAGTATTTGTCAAAATCCCATGCAAGAGTTGTCAGAATAGATCTGGGCCCCAACTCCAGAGTTTCTGACTTAGGAGTTCTGGGGTCTAAGACTGCATTTCTAACAGTAATGCTGATGTTGCTGGACTAAAGACCATATTTTAACAACCACTAATATAAGAAGAAAGAATACCCAAGAAGGTTGATAAAAAGGTAACTCAAGATATTAAAATACTGACGATCTGGTTTTATACTTCAGTCTTCAGAACTTGATTAATATGAGTCAGCCCCTGAAATATATCTCTGCCCTCACTGAGATGATAGAAGTTTCAGGGCCTGAGCTCATAGGACTAGGGTAATCAACGCCCTACTCTGAGTTCTCTTAGGAGTCACTCAGGCAAGGAGACTGCTGGTCACACTTTCCATGGATGGATAATGCTTCATTCTGACATGAGGATGTGACCCAGTATAAGAGCTGTGCCTTTCTTCCTTCTACACATTGTACCCTAGCACCATGTCATTCATTTACGTTATTTGGCCTGATGGATCACAGGATAGTTGTGGAGGCATAAAAGGGGAAAACTGTAATGGAACCAGCTCAAAATAAGAGCTCTGTCCCTTTCAAAATGTTTGTGTGATGATGTGTGAGCAGAGCTGGGAGCATTAACAGGTTGAAAGCTTTCAGGCAAGAAGAGCCCTTCTTGTAAAAAAATTAAAAAAAAATAAATGAAATGATCTTAACTCCCCCAAAAAAAGAAAAAAGAAGAAGAAGAAGAAGAGCCCTTCTCATCAGGAGACCCAGATTCGGCCATCTCCTCCTAGGTACCATGAGTTCTTAAAAAAAAAAAAAAAAAATCCCGCTGTTGCTCAGAGCCAGCTATTTACAAAATGAAATTACCTGTTTTGCAGCCAAAGTCTCCATTTCTAATCGCTTTTTGTTGACATAGATTTCCTGTTCAAGTCGCTGTTTTGCCTTTTCTAATTCCTCAATTTTGTCGTTAGCCTTTTGGTTATTTATTTCCTGCATTTTCTTCCTTTGAGCCTCTTCCTTCTTTAAAGAACAATAAAAAGTAACAGACAAAAACACACAACCTTTTTTCAAAAAACAATATAAAAAATGTACAAGAGTCCATTTCTTTAATCAATGTATAAGAAATTGACTCATCAATAGAAAAGTTGCCCTGTAGTTTTTCTTCCTCATTCAGCTTGACTAATATAACTTAAAATAAGTATCACTAGTCAAACCTTCTAGAGCACGTTCCTCTAAAATGGGTTGTGGGAATGCAAGATGACCAGGAAACCCATAGAGAGCCATGGGCTCATGTAGGTGGAGGACAGAAGCTTCTCTATTTTTCTTCTTCTTCCAACAGCTATTTGTCTACTACTAGCTAGCTTCCTAAAGTAAAATTAAAGAGGGCCAAGACTCACTGGGCTTTGACTCTCTAGTCTTTGATATTCCCCCAGTTTCCTTCTAGGGATATTCTCAATTTTACAGTCAATACATCACTTAGGGTGCACAAGCAGAGAAAGAAAAAAACCAATTCTGCCTTTTACCAGTTCTGCTTCCAATGCTTTTATTTTGCTTTCATAGGCAGCTTTTTGAGAAGAAAGCTCTTGCTGAGCCATTTCTTTTGCAATTTGGATTCCTTGCATCATTTCTTCCTTTGCTCTCAATTGTGCCTCTTTTATTTCTGCTTCAAGTCTACAAAGTAGCAAAATATTCACAGGATACATTGTCAAGAATCCTTTATATACCATAGTGGTTCTTAATCATATTAAATTGTTTTCATTAAACAAAAATTTAAAACTCAACATTTAATTTCTGACACTGTCAACAATGTTTTAAATTTTTATTGCTTTTAGAATGGCTTACACAAAACAGTATAAAAGGATGAAAATTTGCTTATTTCTTAGTTACTATAGCAGATGCCTGATACTTAAGTAAATATATTTTTCTAATCCTTTCTTTTTTTTTTTTTTAAGATTTTATCCATTTATTTGAGATAGAGCGAAAGAAAGAGCGCAAGCAGGGCGGAGGGGCAGAGAGAGAGGGAAATGCGGCTCCCCAAGAAGCAGGGAGCCCAATGCGGGGCTCGATCCCAGGACCGGGAGACCACGACCTGAGCCAAAGGCAGATGCCCAACCAACTGAGCCACCCAGGCGTCCCTATATTTTTCTAATCTTAAAGAAAATAAGTTATATAAAAATACGTCATAGTGAACATTGCAGTAAACATTATAGTTAACATTACAGAAAACACATTAACGGTAATTTTTTTTTGAGAGAGAGAGCACATGCATGCACGTGTGTGCGCATGCATGCGCATAGTGCGGTAGGGGCTGAGGGAGAGGGTAAGAGCAAAATGTCAAGCAGACTCCAACTGAGGCAGAGCCTAAAACGGGGCTCAATCTCATAACCCTGAGGTTATGACCTAAGTTGAAATCAAGAGTTGGACGCTTAACCAATTAAGCCACCCAGATGCCCCAAAATAAGGGTATTTTATGTTTAACAATGGCTAGAACAAAAATCGTATTTCATATATCAATAACTTTTAATTCATGTTTAGGTCATAGGTTAGGGAAAACATTGAAATAACTCTAAAAATATTATGAGAGCTGATAAAACAGATTGTGTATTTTCAACCATCTATAATAATTTGACATTTTGGTAAGTCAAAACATTAAATTAGGTTTGTCATCTTTCAATATATAAGGGAAAAGCATCAAGGAGTATAAAAAACTAAAAGCTTGTTTCTTTTAATAAAAGATTTGTTGATTTTAATAAAATCAATGCTCTAGGGGCACCTGGGTGGCTCAGTCAGTTAAGCGTCTTCTTTGGCTCAGGTCATGATCCCAGGGTCCTGGGATCAAGCCCCACGTTGAGCTCCCTGCTCAGTGGGGAGCCTTCTTCTCCCTCTCCTTCCTGCTTGTCCTCTCTCTTGCTATCTCTGTCGCTCTCTCTCTCTCAAATAAATGAATAAAATCTTTAATAAAAATTAAAAAAATAAAATCAATATTTTAGCAACTACACTGTATAGAAATTTTCCATTTCCAATTTCACTGAAAAAAAGAATATCAAAAGAAAGAAGGCTAGTGGTGACCAGGGCCTGGGGGGAACAGGTGGGCGGTGGGGTTGAGGGGGACAATGGGGAGTCACAGTTTAATGGGGACAGAGTTTCAGTTTGGGATGATGAAGAAAGTTCTGGAGATGAACAGTTTGATGGCTGTACACACTGTCAATATACTTAATGCCCTTGAAATGTATATTTTAAAATGGTTAAAATAGTGAATATTATGTTACATATATTGTACCACAATTTTTTTTTAAAAAAGAGCAAAAGCAAGTTCAGACTTTTTAAAAGATAAGGTAGGATTAGCCCAGCCCATACTAGTCATTCTGATTCCTCCTCCCTTCATCCTCTCTGGTCATCAAGCATGGTTGAATCGTTCTCCTTAAGACCCTCTCTGACTCACCCACACTGCACTTCTCTTACTTCAACCATCTCTGAACAGCATTTGCAAGCTATACTTCTCTGCCCCGAACTGGTTTTCCAGACTTGGGTCATGGTGAGCTCTAAAACTATGATTCTGTCAGGTCTCTCTCTTGTCTGCCTAATATTGTTAATGATTCCATATCCTTTAAGATAAAGTCCTAACTCTTTAGTATTTATTTATTTATACTTTACCAATTAGTTTACAAGGATACTGCTTAAATCAGGAATCTTACAATACTGCATGAGCTAAAGATGGGGCAAAGAAAACAAAAAGGTTACACTCCCCCATCCCGCTGGCTAACTTCCAATGGTCTCTGGGGACCCCATTCCAGGGGATGTCTTCTTGTTCCCTAGAAAACTTTGCTGATTCCTGGCTGGGACTAGGAGTCACCCCTCACTCCATAAACTGCACACAGTGCAGGACTCTGTCATGGCACCCCGTTACAACTATGTGTCAGCCCCATGAGATGATAAATTCCTCCAGTATAGTAGCTAAATTTCAGGTATTTTGTATTTCTAGTATAGTGATAGATTACATAATATCTGCTCAGTAAACGTCTGCTAAATGAACGAATGTACCAAGAGAAAAGATCATGTCACTAGAAATTAGCACCCAAAGAATTAACTGCCAGAGACTAGCACAATATGATTAACTCTCTCTTGTAGACCTCTCTCATGTTCTTACTATTTCATATCCACAAAAATACTTACTGTGATCTTTGTGCCATGAGCAACTCATTTTTTGCAAATTCAAAGTCTTTTGGACCCTCGCTTGTAAGAGTATCTCTACCGGATGGTCTTTTTCCTTTCTGGACTTCTACTGGATGATTAAATCTAAAATAATGATCTCCACCAAGAATCACCCGATCACCCTAAAGCACACAAAAAATTTACTACTTGAGGTGAGTCTGAACCAAAAACTTACATGGGACAAATAATTAAGTTCAGCAATTCAATACAGTCTAAGATTAGTAATAATAAATATAAAAATCATAGCAACTAACATTTATTAAATACTTTCTATATGTCAATCACTATTTTTTTTTTTAAAGATTTTATTTATTTGAGAGAAAGAGCACATGAGAGGGGAGAAGATCAGAGGGAGAAGCAGACTCCCTGCCGAGCAGGGAGCCGGATGCGGGACTTGATCCCGGGACTCCAGGATCATGACCTGAGCCGAAGGCAGTGGCTTAACCAACTGAGCCACCCAGGCGCCCGTCAATCACTATTTTAAACACTTTCCATATATGTGATCTCATTTATGTCTCACAACAACCCAGTGAGATAGTACTATTATCTCGATTTGAGGAATGAGGAAGTTAAAGAGCACAGAGCTTAATAATAACAATAAGCATTCACTGAGCTTACAATTTGCAGACATTGTGTTAAGAACTGTAGATGGATTATTTCACTTAATCCTCTGCTGCCCACAAAAGGTAGGATATATATGAAGTGACCAACTGTCTTGGTTTGCCTGCAACAGACTGGTTTATGTCTGTTCTCTCAATGTAATTTTTTTTAAGCTTTATTTATTTAAGTCATCTCTACACCCAACATGGGGGTCAAATTCAGGACCCCAAGATCAAGAGTCACCTGCTCTTCCAGCTGAGCCAGCCAGGTGCCCCTCTCCCAATGTAATTATTAAAAATGCTCTCAACAGTGTCCTGACTTCAGTGATATATAATCACCCTAATTAAATAACTTTTTTCAAAAGTCACATAGCCAATAACCAGGGCTTACTTCCAAAGCTCAGCTCTTTACTGGACACATAATGGTGCTGTCAGTAGTAAGCTCTTCAGGTACTGGTTTATAGTGATTTAACTTTTATCTTTGCACAAATGAAGGTAATTAATGAATTAATAGAAAAGAGAATTTTAGAACTCTAAAGTCCTTAATCTAGTTCACTACTTTATCTTACAGAGGAGAAAACTGGGACTCACATAAATTAAACAACTTGCCCAAAGTCAAACAATTTGTTAGAATTTAGCACTGGCTAACTTACATGATGTAATACTGTGGATTCCAAAATATGTTTTCCATTTATATATGTCTTTGCTTCTCCAACTGGGATGATACTCACTATTCCATCAAAATTTTTTATAGTACTGTTAAGATAAGAAGTACATTGTTAGAATTACAGGACAGATGAAAAAGAAAAAGGCAATACAAGATAATCCTGCTTGGATTATTCCTTTGGTATTGATTCATATCAATTTGTGACAAAAATAACTTAAAATTATTTTATTTTGCTCCAACTACATTTTGAAGTTTTGGCAAAAAAGCCTGAGCAATCCCATCCATCAGTGCTGGGAAGAATTTTCACTGCATGTATTTTAACCATAACTACTTTAAAAAAAATACCGAACCTCTCCCCAAAAATAAAATAAAATGAAATAAATTCCGGGAAAAAACATTAGAATATTGACAATGGTTACATATGAATGAAACACTTTTAAGTGTTTTATTTTTTTAATTTCTGGTTTTATGTATGAGTTTTAAAGATGAAAAGAGACAAACATTCTCCTCTCATGAAAAGTAGGGTAATACAGAAGAAAGAAAAGCATGGAGATAAAAACACACTACTTAGTCATCTAATTAACTGGACCCTGACACTATGGAAAATCAGTTATAAATGCTACATATTCCTTTAAGTCTTTTTATTTGGAGAATAGGAAAGACACTCCAAAGTCCAATTCATCTTTGGATTAAATTGACAGAGAGGGAAAAAACTGCAGCAAAAGCTGAGTCCTAACCCAAAACCTCTAGCTGTTGATTAGGCTCTAAGATCTATAATTAAAGAATAACAGTTCAGTTGTAGCACCTAGAGAAAAGAGTCTGGAAGGAATAGCTCACCCCTCAGCAGTATGTCCCTCCCACCAGTCTAGTGTTTTAACCAGGTAAAGGTTTCAACAGGATCTACTTGTTCTGATTCCTTCTCTCTCCTAGGTCTTTCAAAATTCCTTGGCCTGGCATCCTGAAACCTCCACAATCTGGCTTCACCACCAACATTCTTTATCCATGATTATTTCCCCATAAGAACCACATCTTACTCTTTTTTTTTTTCCTTAAGATTTTATTTATTTATTTGTCAGAGAGAGAGAGAGAGAGAGAGCAAGTGAGCACAAGCAGGGGGAGCAGCAGACTTCCTGCTGAGCAAGGAGTCCAATGTGGAACTTGATCCTAGGACCCTGGGATCATGACCTGAGCTAAAGGCAGACACTTAACTGACTGAGCCACTCAAGTGTCCCAGAACCACATCTTACTCTTAATCATCCATATCAGTACCCTGAATTTGCCTTGACATCAGCTTCTCTCTTGAGTCATTTCTCCAACATAGGAAGAATGTTACCTCTCTCATCCTTCAAGGCCCAACTTAAATGCTAGAAGCTTATCTTTTTAGCTCAAGCGAGAAGTGGATTTTACTTCTAAGCATTAAGAATGCAAGTCCCATGTAACATTAATATATATTGATAGGTACTGAAGTTCTTTTATTCATTAAGCCCCCATGTGCCAGATAGGTCTCAGCAATGAACACAGACATGAAACCAATGGTCATGAAGTTCATGGTGTAGTGAGTAAGACAATAGTGACGAATGTACTAAAAGGGGAAATACAGAGTGCCAGGCAAGCAGGGGACTTCCTACTCCCCTACTGGACTCCTAACACTTTGGGATTATGTTATGTATCTTTGTCACTGGTGCAAATAATACTCCACTTATTTGTTATAGAAAACAGTCAACTAATAGAAGAACAAAAGGACCTGAAGAAGAAGGAGATTTGCATACCAGATATAAAGACATTATAAAGCTCAAATAATTAAGACTATGGAGTACTAGTGAGAAGAAAAAGACTGCGTTTTTGGTAATTTTTGATATGAACACTTCAGATCACAAAAGAACCAATATACTATTTAATATATGATATTAGCAGAATTGGTTATTCACATGAGAAATAAATGAATTCAGACCCCTACTTCACACCAAACAAAAAATTCTAGGCTACTTAAGGGCTTAAATGTGAAAACAAAACTTCAAAAGATCTAGAAGAAAAGTTAGGAGAGGGGAGCCTGGGTGGCTCAGTCAGTTAAGCATCTGCCTTCAGCTCAGGTCATGATTGTGGAGTCCTGGGATTGAACCCCACATCGGGCTCCCTGCTCAGCGGGGAGTCTGCTTCTCCCTCTACCCTTCCCCCCTGCTTGTGATCTGTCTCTCTGTCTCTCCCTCTCTCTAATAAATAAATAAAATCTTTAAAAAAGAAAAACAGAAATGAAAAGTTAGGAGAACATCTCTATGACCTCAATGTGGAAAGGATTTCTTAAACAAGACCACAGTTGTTGTAATGGGAAAAGATTGATGCTGTATACTACAATAAAACAAAGAGCTTTGAACCAATCATAAGGCACCAAAAGAGAGTGAAAAGATAAGCCACACACTGGAAAAAAGACACTTGCAACAAATAAAGCAAAGGCTTGGCAATCAGAATATATAAAGAACTCTTATAAATTACTAAGGAAAAAACCAAACAATCCAACTGAAACATGGACAAAAGACATGAACAGGCAAGTCCTAGAAGAGCAAATTAAAATAACCAATAAATACATGAAGAGATTATTAATCAAAGAAACGCAAAATGAATCCACAGTGAGATAACATATCATGTTCACTAGACTGGCATAAATCCAAGTCTGCCAGTACAAAGTGATGACAAGGATGTGGAGTAATAGACACTCTCAATGGTGTGGAAGTAAAAATTCATAATCATTTTGGAAAATAATGTGAAGTTACCAAGTAAAGTTGAATAAGACATACCCTACCAACCTAATATCTCAAGTATTTTTAGATATAATTTAAGAGTGTTTCCCAAACTTTAAAAATTATTATAGCATAATTAGAAAATTATAATATTTATACAGCAGATTGTGGTCAATAGAGAGTTTGCTCACAGTTAGACATGACTAGTCTGGTAGATAAGGCCTCCTAAGTTCCTACTGGCTAACCATTAAGGGCTCATATCTCAGTTTATCATCTGGGAAACTCACTCTAGAGAAACTCTTCACATTTGTACCAAGAGATATGTACACGAATATGCATAGCAATATTGTGATAGCAAAAAATTAGAGACAACCCAAATGTCTATCAAGAAACAGATTGTAATAATTTAAAGGTAGATAAATGCACACAGTAAGATCTTTCACAGCAGTAAAAATAAAAGAACATCAAAATGAATGAATCTTGAAAACAACATGAAGCCAAAGCAGTTTGCATAAACTATCATCCCAACAATATGTATATAATCATTCAATTCATATGAACAAAATTCACATGAAACAAAAAATTTTTAATTTGTCAATTCAACCGAAAATCCTGCCATATAAGATGGATAGAAGTTTAATTTCATGCCAATGATTATAATTCTAGGAAAAGAAATGACCCCTCAACTAACAGATCACATACACCAAAACAGAAATAGAGAGCATTACATTCTACCTCATATTGACAGCAATTAACCTATCTTCCTTACAAAACACTCAGAATGTCTGTTTTTCTTGGCTAAAAGATGCATTGGAAGGATTATACCAAAGACTCAGTATAAATGAATGCCTCATGTGAAGGAAACCATACATATCAAGATACGGAAGCCTACTAAAAAAATGAACAGGAGCCTTTTTTTTAGAAGAATAACATACCAATGATCATCAGCAATCAGCACCCCAGATAACTGAATATCATGGCTTGAGTTTGGTTTATACTTTCCAACTGTCGTCGTTCCTTCTTTTATCATATATAATAGCATCTCTGATAGCTGAGGATCTTCATTGAGATTGACAAGGTTTGGCAAATGGTTGTCGATTTGAAATGTAATTCCTGCTTTCTAGTGGAAGTCAGAAAATAAATTAACCTTAACAAAAAGCAAATTAGTAAATCCACCTAAAATAAATGGTCTACCTTAAACATTAAAATCACTGTATGTGAAGTCTCAATAAAGGTTTCTTAGAATCTCTCTTTCATGATTTCCCCATGACTGTAACCATCATACTTCTTAGATTTTTAAGCTATGTTGCCCTTTCTTTGACCTCACAATCCATCACCGTCAAACTGTGCCTTTTCTTACTGATGGTCTTTAGAATGGATCAGTTCCTTTTGTTGCATCTTTGCTGCCCTCACCTTAGTTCAGACCCTTATTACCTCATACTTGAACTACTGCAGCAGCTGCCTGATTGCCCTGTCAATAATTTATCGTTTTCAGTTCATCTTACATCCTACATCAAATCAATTCTCCTGAAAGGGTATTCTCAAAATGTCAACTCCCCAGTCAAACATTTTCAATCACTTCTCTCTTCCTACAAGATAAAACTCAAATCACTTAGCCTGAAAATCAATAAACTAAACATGCCCTGCCCATTTTATCTCTGTACGACCGTATACAAACTGCCGCTCCAATGAATCTGATCCGCACACCTTCCTCCGAGCACACCTTAAACTTTTGCACCTTTACTCTCATACAGTTTTCCTTTCCTAGAATGCACTCTTCCTTTTTTCTACCTATCAAAATCTTACCCAGGTTTCAAAGCCAAATCTTCAAAACTCAAATCTCACCTCTTTGTGAGGCTGGACTCACCATTCCCAAGGAATATTCCCCCTTCCTCTCAATTCTTATAGTACTCTGTCTACCAGTCATTCGAAATATTTCCTTTACTGCCAATACCTTTGCTCTTGACCTGAGCTCTCCAATCTCTTTTAGAACCTCATTCAGTTAAGGAGTTTTGATTCCTATAAAAAAGTTTATGTGTCTTCCATCCTTTAAAGAAACAAAACCAAAATGAACAAAACAAAACTTCCCCACAATCTCACAGCCCCTTTCTCTGACTTCTCACTAGAGGTTTTCAGAGTTTACATGTATGGCTCTATCTCCTTAGTCACTCAACCCACTGTCATCTGGCTTCTTTCACCACTACGATGACTTCATAATTTCACAATGCAATGCGCACATCTCAGAAACCTGGGCATCATTCTTGACTTTTCCATTTTCTCAACATACACACACACACACACAAAAATACCCTCTGAGCCTATCAATTTTAATTCCTTTCTCTCTTTTGAATCCAACTCCTCCACTAGCCATTCCCACTGCCACTGCCTTACTCAAGCTCTCACCACCTCTGGCCTTCACCATGGCAACAGCCTCCTAGATGAATAACCTTCCCAGCCAACATCAGTCTTTCCTCCCCCAAATCCACCATTTCCAGAAGAATCTATTTAAAACACAAGTCGGCTCATGTCACTTCCTTTCCATTTAAAACCCTTCAGTGGCTCCCAGTCACCTAAATTTAAGTTCCTCACTATGTCATGATCTGAGTCTTCCATTTCTCTCCAGTCCAATCTCTGTCACCAGCACTAATATACAAGTTCTGAATTCTGTGGACATCCAAGCTATGCTGTCCCTTCCTGTTTCTGAACATGGGATTCCTTGCTTAGAAATCTTGACTTCGGTAGCCTAACAAAATCTCGCTTAGTTGTCCTTTTCTCTTTGAAGTCCTCCTTAATAACCATCCTCATCAAAGTTAATTACTCCCTCCTGTCTCCTGCTTCTCTTCCTTTTACATGCTTTTCATTGCCTTAGGTTGAACCGTATTGGACTCCCGGTGTTCAACCATTTCTTACCTAAAAAAAGGCAGCATCATATGGTTCAACCTAGTCAAGTCACACTGCATTTCAGTCATCTATTTACATTGAAAACCTCCCTTTAGATTACATGCTCTTTGAGGGCCAAAACTACATTTTATTCACCTTGGCCTACCCCATACCTGGCACAGAAAAAACATTTAATATTTGTTGAACCAAAGTGAATAGAATTAGATGGTTTGTTTATATTTTAACTTTCCAACATAGCTATGGGCTCTGAGTATATTAGAATCTTGATCTCAACACTCCTTTATACTATTTCTCTTTATGGTATTGCTTGGCATAGAGTCAGTATGCAAGGAGTATTTGAGAAATTAGATTTACATATTTACTATCATCTTTATTTAATTTTCAAATCAGTTTAGAGAGTTGAAATGATACCTGTAACTCCTTTGTTTCTTGAAGTTTTCTTCTTTCAGCTTGTTCAAATTTTTCTTTCCATGCTCTTTCCAAAGACAAAATAATAGAGTTAAAAATATCCAGATGCATAAGATTGAGAATTAAAGACAATCAATAAAGATTAAGAAACCACTTAGGAATATTTAAAAAATGATAGTCTGGGGATGGACTGCTCTATTCATACAAAAAGTACGAAAACAGAGCCACAGACCCCTCCTAAAGTCCTCCCTCTCCACCAACCTCAGCCCCACCAGTCCAAGGATTCCAGGCAACACATTGACATCTAAAATATTGACTATATTCCACCTTTGCATTTCTGCCATGTCTCTCTCCTGTTGATGCAGTTTCATTCTTAAGGATGTTATTTCTTGCCGGCACAGCCTATATCTGTCAGGGTCAATATTTCGCCTGTTTCTTTGAGCAGCTTTTAGCTTTTCGATTTCTGCTTTCAATTCTAAATATTTGCAAAAAGATGCATGATTAATAACATTTGATATATAATCATTACCACAGTAGGCATAATCCTCCAAACTTATTTCAAGTTTTAAATATTACTAAATAAAATAGAATATTTATAGAAATCAATTTTACTTTACTTACATTACCTATACATTTCTACTTAGTCTTAACCTGAAAAAGTGCTCCCATCTTTATGAATTTCCCCCCTCATAAGTTGTATGGCCATATAATGTATTGTTCAAAGTGGGACACTTTTGAGAAGCACATTATTAATCACACTGATGCAGCAGACATAAACCAGGATTGTCCCAAGGCATACCTTACTTATAAAGACATGTTGGATAAAAATCAAAGATTTTTCAAGCTGGAGTTCAGAAGACTTATTTTTAATGAAAATAGCCCTATTTGTGAAAGAGAGGGGAATCCAAAAGGGAGATGATGGGCTGTGATACAGCCAATTCGTTCTTCTCTGGCCTGCTTGTCTGAAGACCATTCATCCTCTGCTGCTCAAAAGGGTCAGAGGATAAAGGACTATGAAAAGATGGCAGTTCCACATATGCAAAGAGAAAACTGCTCAAATCAAGGTTCCTTGCAGGTACTCAAGTCCATCCTAAGCAGGTGATTCCCAAGAGATACACAGAAAGTAGTACTGAGTATAAATGAAGTTAGGCCTATGCTAAAAACTCAAGCCTTTAGATCACTGTCCTTTAGATCAATGAACTAAGCAAGAGTAGAGCTGATAAACAGAATGACAATGGAGGAAAAGTCGTAAGAGGAAAAGGCTACACACATCTATGACTCAGTCTGTAAGATTATTTTTCTATGCTTGCTATTCCCCCTTTACCTACTCTCTATTTTCTGTTTGTTTTCCCTTTCCTAATTCTCCTTCCCATCATCCTTCCATCTCTCTTCCACCATCATTGTAGAATGATGACTAGTATCTACTATAAGTAGGTATGAAAGAAAAATCTTTAATTTTCTTAAATTGTGTATTTTCATGACTGAAATTAATACTGAGATTTAACTGTTACAAAATAATTAAATGTTTAGAAAAATCTTCACCTCTAATTAACTTAGCATTCATATCTTCATTTACTTTGGCGATATTGACTATCATACGGGCTTGGCTGGCATATCTCAGTGTGCTTAATGTTTCTTCAATGTTGTTGGCAGCAGGACTGATGGTGGCGATCATTGCAGTTTTGGAATTTCCACCCAGACTTTCTTTTAACAGCCTTCAAGGAAAAGAAGTTATAATTAGATTTTGTGTCTACAACAACCTAATAGCAGTAATTATGTAGAAAGCACAAAACAAATTAATAGGGTATATAATACAGTATTATCCTCTTCACTCACATACCATTCAGGACTTTTTATTTATTTATTTATTTTAAGTAAACTCTACACCCAACGTGGGGCTTGAACTCATGATCCTGACATCAAGAGTCACATGCTCTATGGACTCAGCCAGCCATGCACACCACCATTCAGAACTTTCATGGTATCTGTACTTACTTTTAGATCTCATGAACATTTTGTTTTCTCTTATACTTTTTATAAGTATAAGAAACAGTAACTGAAGCAAAGATTTAAAATATGGTTAACCATCAGATATTTAGTAAGATACCACTTCCCACTCCACAGACTAGACTGTGAACTACTTCAGGAAAGAAACTATGTGTGTTAGTCATCTCTGTATTTCCAGTGCTACCACAACCTTTAGGAACAGGCGCTCAATAAATATTGAAAATGATGAAGGGGCATATAAACAAAAATTTTGTTTTCTACAATATGCAAAAGCCTTCTTTTAGAGGAAAAAGGATAGTATGAGACTAAAACACCTATCTTTATTAATACAGAATGAATTTCACTATTCTTAGCTTTCAAAGGGCACCAAGAAAAAAAATCAGATTTTTCCTTAAATGTTTTCAGGTGACAACTACATTCCTATAAACCAATTATAAAGACACATAGCGGTTGGGGGGCCTGGGTGGCTCAGTTGGTTAACCGCTGACTCTTGATTTCAGCTCAGGTCATGATCTCAGGGTCCTGAGATTGAGCCCCACAACAGGGCTATCAAGTAGAGATGCAGCCCTTATGAGAATTACATATTAATAGCTTATCATAATTGGATATTAAATCTATACAGATGGGGCGCCTGGGTGGCTCAGATGGTTAAGCATCTGCCTTCGGCTCAGGTCATGATCCCAGAGTCCTGGGATCGAGTCCCACATCGGGCTCCCTGCTCCTTGGGAACCTGCTTCTCCCTCTGCCTCTCTCTCTCTCTCTCTCTCTCTCTCTCTCTGTCTCTCATGAATAAATAAATAAAATCTTTAAAAAAAATCTATACAGATGTAATTTGAATGTAATGTATCTGATTAATGAAAACATATTCATTAACAAAAATACTTATTGAACACTTAAATGCTAGTCAGTGGGTGCCACACAAAACGATTTCACTTTACACACATAGCAACATGTTTGGTGGTAACATATATGCTCAAACATTAAGCACTAAAAACATTAAGTATAGTACTAGTTGCTTACACTAATACAGCACATACTATGTATTAAGAGTATTATAGTAATTATTTAATCTTCACTATAACCCTAAAAGGTAGGTATTGTTATTATCCTCATATTACAGATGAAGAAAGAGACTAGAGCATTGAGTGATTTGCCGGTCACAGAGCTTATAGGATGCAGAGCCATGATTCAAATCCACATAGTTTGACTCTAGAATTCACACTGCTAACCACCTGTTCTCTGTCCCAAGGCTATATGAAGTCAGTCTATTGTTCTTTTCCCCATAGTATTCACTACATTTTATACAATTCTCTGTACTTCAAAAGATACTTGCCATGTAAGAACAGATTCACGGTAAGGAATAAAAACTCTCTTTCGGTTTGCTTGTTCAGAAAGTGCAGATATAACCTTTCCCAATGTGAGCAAGGACTTGTTAATACTCACACCTTCCTGTACACAAGATAAAAACATCTAATTTAAAATAACTGCTCAGCAATACATTTATTTCACAAAATATATTCCTTCCCTTATATAATTACTAAGTAAATATTTTCTTCTATAAACTACCAATTTTCATACAACTCAAAATTTACTTATTTTCTTTGAAAAGTTAAACATAACAAAAAAGTAAAGATCTCTCTTTAAACCACAGCAATGCAGTCTATAAACTACAGATAGAGTTTTTGTTTTTGTTTGCTGTTGTTAAATATATTTAGTTTGCAATCTCCTAAAAATAATCCCCTAGGGAATAAGTCTTATTAAAATGAGAAAAGCCTCATTTAAAAAAAAAAAAATTTTCTTTTAAGTAATCTCTACATCGGCATCGGTTCGAACTCACAACCTCAAGATCAAGAATCACATGCTCTGCTGACTGAGCCAGCCAGGCACCCCAGAAAAGCCTCATATTTACCTTCAGTCGATCTCCACTAGTTTGAGCTGTGGAGCAGCGCTCACTGCCTGCCAGATCTATCAGGTTTATCCGACTCGTTATTCTGTGATCATGTTCCTCCCCTTCCACAGATTCCGTCTGTAGCAAAAAGACATTAATATAATATGTCATAAGTTTGTCCGTGACTTGCTATCGATGTAAGTCTTGAAAGGGAAAGTTATACAAGATTACAAACCACTCATTTATTTTTGAAACTATCCCTTCACAAATGTGTGATCGTTTATAATTTATAATAAACATTCGAGAATAGGGGCGCCTGGGTGGCTCAGTTGGTTAAGCATCTGCCTTCAACTCAGGTCATGATCTCAGAGTCCTGGGATCGAGCCCCACATCAGGCTCCCCCTGCTTGTGCTCTCTCTCTCTGTGTCAAATAAATAAATAAAATCTTTAAAAAAATAAAAATAAAAAAATAAACATTCAAGAATACATGGAGCAATGCTTGCATTATGCCAAAATAAAAGAAATTACTTTAAAGAGATAAAAACTCACAACTACCCGATTATATTAAGGAAACAACCATAAATAGAGCAAAAGCTTAGTGTACAAAGTTATTATTTATCTCAGCATGAGAGGAGCAAGGCATTTATTTATTTAATTTATTTAAGTAATCTCACCACCTAACATAGGGCTCGAACTCATGACCCCAAGATCAAGAATCACATGTTCTTCGGACTGAGCTGAAGGCACCCCAAAGGAGCTAGGTATTTAAAAGCAACATAAATGGCCCACAGTAGAGGAACTGGAGTAGTCAATGGAATATTATACAACCATGAAAAATGATTATTTGGCAAAGAATTTTAATGGCATAAAATTATTGAAGATTTTGTAAATTTGTGTAAGTGTTATTATAAAACAACTAAAATATTATACACCAAAATATTTAGAGGGGCTTTGAGTAGTGGAACCTATGGTTGAATTTTTAAAAATCTTTGACTTTCTGATATGTTTTTCCAAATACTATACAATTACCATGTATTGAAAACATATCATACATTAATGTTATTATCATATTAATATCAATGATATCATAAATTAATAATCATATATTATTGTTTTCAAACAGTAAAAAAAAAAAATACTGCCATATATACCAAAAGTCATTCAGTTACTGTGTACACTAAAATCCAATTATGTTATATATTTATGTTATCATACTCTTAAAATAATCAAGAAAAAGAATACCTTGGTCTGGGTCATCACCAGGGTGAAAACCGAATGCGATCGGGAGCTTTTATCATTCATACCAGTAGCAGCAGTCGCTCTTTGTTTATTTCCCAGTTCTAGCCAACTCTTACAAGAAAGAAGAGAGGGAGGTCAGAACTGCAAACTAAAATTTATTGGAACAAATTAAGAAAGAACAGTTAAGCATGTTTGGCAACATATACGCACTTTATAATCTGTTTATGAAATGAAATTAATAAATGTTTGTCATTTAATAATTTGTATTCCCATTGTCAATTTTGCTTCCATCACAGATATCTGAATCAAGAAATTACACCTCTAAAAGACTATTTCAATAACACTAAGCTGCTATGATAGTCAATTTTTATTTTTACTTCAGAAGAGTAATTCCTTTGAAGTTTAATAAACAAAATCAGCTCATAATGAATTAATAAGAGTAAATTTTTATTTATGCAAGTAGCAATTAAGGAGAAATATTCTTATGAATACTTATGATTATGATCTATCTAATGGAAAGAAGATAAAACACAATCAATCTTACCTGGATATCAGAGTAAGAACTGACAACATTCCTATTTTTAAAAAAGAAAAAGACAAAATTGTTTTTACTGATAATTATACTTTTATTCTCATAAAATAATAATACGCTTTCAATTACATAATTACTCTCTGAAGACCACAATTGAATAATTCATAGATCATACTGACTCTCAACAGAATCTTCCGCTATCTCCATTCTTAAAGGGTAGAAAATGTTTTTTTACCAAAAAGTATGTCTTTTATTAATGAAGCAGTTTAGCTCTTAACATATTCAAGTCTAAATCATGAGACCGAAACATATACTTGACATATGTAGGGGTGGGTATGCTAGTATGTATGGGTCTCAACATAATCCCAGATTTATTGAATGGAGCTAAATCCATATCTAATCACTTTCCCTTTCCTTTAACAAAGCATTTGGAGAGTTGAAAGATGAAGTAAACAACTCTTAGCATGTTTCACACTCTCAACACTAAATTCATTTTAGCACCTTCTCCCCTCTTCAGCTTAAAGTAATAGATATAAAAAGCAGCTCAAGAGGGAAGGCTTAACTTAATGAGGAAAGGGGATAAAAGGGAGAAAAATCAAATATTTCACACACAGTATAACTCAGGCACTTTACAGGTGCTGTGAAAGATATAAACAAATACAAAAACAAGAAGCTAACACTCTAGTTGGAAAGAGAGGAAAAATTAATTGAATACTATTAAGGGTAGGAGGTTAAATAATTATCCAGACTTTCAAAGTTGGGGAGGCAAATGAGAACAACATTCATTCTATTCATTACTTTTCTCCTCCTTGCTTTTGCTGAGCCAAACACTTACATTGACAAAGCTTCAACATATGGTCCAGAGACAGGATGCTCCCTTATTCTCAGCTAATAGAAGCAAACATTAGCATTATTAAGGGCATAACAAGTATTTCATATAAACACAATTTTAAATGATCTTTTCTTCTATATTTGGAGTTTAAGGCAAAGAGATTTGCCTTTACTTGATCCAGAGATAAATATAAAAGTTCTCACAAACACAAATCTGTAAAGCATTGACACTGCTTCAGTATCACAAATTTTTCACAATATGCCACAGTTCACTGTAGGCTCAAATATCTTACTAGTTCTTATTCTTAAGCCATGCCGTAGCCATTATCTCTATGCTTTTAAATATTAGCTCTCTAAAATATATTCAGTAAATTTCAGACAGTTAAAATTTTTTCCAGTTTTACACTTTATGTTTTAAACTTTGTAACTAGAAATTTAAAACACTTTTAAGTCAAAGAAGAAAATGCCAAGTTTAAGATTCTTTTTTTTTTTTAAGATTTTATTTATTTATTTGAGAGAGAGAGACACAGCAAGAGAGGGAACACAAGCAGGGGGGGTGGGAGAGGGAGAAGCAGGCTTCCCACCAAGCAGGGAGTCCAATGCGGGGCTCGATCCCTGGACCCCAGGATCATGACCCGAGCCTAAGGCAGATGCTTAATGACTGAGCCACCCAGGCGCCCAAACACATGATTTTGAATAAGTCAAGTGACCTCTTTAGATTTTGGTTTCTTGCTCTCCAATGTCCTTTTCAAAATTAAAAATTTTACATCCTTTTAAAGAAAGGACTTTATTTATTTGAGAGAGAGCATGCAAGCAGTGGGGGGGGGGGGAATGCAAAGGAAGAGAGAGAATCTCCAGCAGACTCTCTGCTGCACTGAGCGCGGAGCCCCATGAAGGGCTCATTCCCACAACCATGAGATCATGACCTGAATCAAAATCAAGAGTCGGAGGCTTAACCAATTGAGCCACCCAGACACCCCCAAAATTTTACATTTTGATAGCAGTTTTTAAAAAAGATTATGTAGGGGCACCTGGGTGGCTCAGTTGGTTAAGCGTCTGCCTTCAGCTCAGGTCATGATCCCAGGGTCCTGGGATTGAGCCCCACATTGGGCTCCCTGCTCCGCAGGAAGCCTGCTTCTCCCTCTCCCACTCCCCCTGCTTGTGTTCCCTCTCTCGCTGTCTCTCTGTCAAATAAATAAATAAAATCTTAAAAAAAAAAGATTATGTATTTGCGGAACTTCCTATTTCACAGAAAATATTATGTACAAGATACCAATTTACTAAATAATCTATTAAGATACATATTCTATAATAACAATACAATTTTTAAACTTCTACTGCTTTTTGGTTTTCAGGATTTTGTGTTTGATTTAAGTGGTCCAACTAAATCTTGAAACAAATATTTTATCTTTAATTTTGATACAATATTTGCTTTAAAAGAGGCTAAATTTAATAATTTAATTTCCACTAACAATAATGTTTAGCTTATTTACTATTTACTCATTTAGACTGTAGATCCCAAGCATTTGCTATCATATAATAGCAATTTTATTTTTTTTTTTTAAAGATTTTATTTATTGGGGCACCTGGGTGGCTCAGCTGGTTAAGCAACTGCCTTCGGCTCAGGTCATGATCCCAGGGTCCTGGGATTGAGCCCCACATTGGGATCCCTGCTCAGTGGGGAATCTACTTCTCCCTCTCCTGCTCCCCTGCTTGTGCGTGCTCTCTCTCTTTGTCAAATAAATAAGGATTTATTTCAGAGAGAGAGGGAGAGCACAGAGGGAGAGTGAGAAGCAGATTCCCCACTGAGCAGAGAGCCTGATGCAGAACTCGATCCCAGGACTCTGAGATCACGATCCGAGCCAAAGGAAAACGCTTAATTGGCTGAGCCACTCAGGCGCCCCTGATAGCAATTTTAGTAAAATTGAAAGCCATATAGATCATCTTGAGAACTAGTATAACTATATGCATTTATAAAAACAAATTAAAAACAAATCATAAATTGTTTTAATCTTACTGGTTGCTTTCTCTGTCCGTTTTCACCTTTACAAACCAGAAGGTCATGAATTTTTTCATTATATACTTCAAAAAAGCTCATTTCAAGGTGGTAGCTGACCTAGTAGGAGGAATAGAAATACAGCATGCAACTTATTTTAAAAATCCTTGCATTTTTTGCAAATTACATATCTGATAAGGTTCTAGGATCCAGAATATATAAAGGACTCTTACAACTCAACAGCAAAAAAAACAAACAACCCAATTTAAAAATGGGCAAAGGACTTGAACAGACATTTCTCCAAAGAAGATAAGTTCTACTTACTAAGATCTCTCAAATGTTCAACCGTGCAGTCACTACCTTAGTCTAGCCCCTTGTCATGCCTTCCTTACACAGTTTACAAGTCCCATAACTGGTCTTTTTGCATCCAGTTCTACTTCCTTTCAATCCATTCTCCACACTGCAGCCAGAGCTATATATTTTTTTTTAAAGAGCAAAGATGATCACTTGACTTCCCTGCTTAAAAGCCTTCCATAGCTTTCTAGATTCCTGGAAGCAGGGGTCATAAAGTCCTTCACAAGCTGAGTTCTGCCTGCCTCTCTGGTTTCATCTTTTGTCACCCTCCACTCTCAAATTCCATGCTTAAAGCAAAGTAAACAATTTATAGATTCCCAAAGGCTCCCTACATTCTTGCTTTCAAAGCTTTGCACATGCTGCTCCCACTGCCTAGAATGTCCTTCCGCCTCTTCACCAAGCTAATAACTGCTATGTTTCCTTCAAAAATAAGCTCAGTTGTCCCTCATCTAAGAAAACCCGGCTCCCTCTAATCTTATATATTCTCAAAGTGCACTGTTCTTACTCTATAGTATTTATTTCAATTTATTTAACAGTAAGTTGATTGTACTTGGCTATTTACTGATTCATTCCATCTTTATACTCTCCTAACTACAGGGACTGGGTCTTTTAATTCCATATTCCCAAATCTTGCACAGTATTTCCCCAATTTCCCTTATCACAAGAATCACTAGGGGGAAAGTACGAAAACTATAAATTCCCAGGTGTAGCCCAGATCAACTAAATCAGAATCTCCAGGAGAGATTTTTTTTTTTTTAGCAAGTATACACACACACACACACACACACACACACACACACACACACACACAATCAAACACACACACGAAAAACTGCCCCGACACATTTCTGGTAATTCTTACGATCAAGCAAATTTGGGGAAAAGTGATCTAGTGTTCAGCAAACAGTGGATGCACAGTAAATACTGGCTGCATGTACGGATGAATAAGAGAAAAGGGAAGCCAGTACAGACTTTTCAGGTGTAGGGCAGCATAAAGAGCAGCTTTCGAAGCTGAATCTGGGTTCAAACTTCAGCTTCACTACTCTCTGCTTCATGTTGTTTTGAAGTTTATGTCTACTGTCCTTAGTTAAGTCTGTGTACCTACCTGACTACAAACATGTAACTACATAACTGCCACATTATAAGCCACTACACATACATAAAAGTAATAAAGCCGAAAAAGCTAGAGAAGACAGAAGAGATGATCCTTCTATCACTGCCCAACAAGGAGAATTTATTCTGAAATTTTGAATCTCCAACCTCTCATCCATACCACTGTTCCAAAGGAGAATGACCTAGAACTTAAAATTACATCTTCCATTATTTCCTTAGTGGTGTTGACTCTGATTTTAATTTGACTGTTTCCTAGTCTAATATGAAGGCTTACAGATGAGAACATACCTCCTGAGTTTGTTTTTTGGCTACTTGAGCAAAAAGATCTTCACAAAACCTTGGAATTATTCCGGGTTCTTCACTAAGTCCCATCATCCTGGAAAATACATAATGAATGGCAGGGGTGGGGGTGGATAAAACTAGTTAGTTTTTTAAAATTCTCTTTGAGGAAACGGGTTGGGGGAGTGAATGGGAAGCAAGCTAATTAAACTGTGTTATTAATATCTAATAACCTAGGCTCTGAAGTCAGATCTTCCTGAGTTCAAATCTTGATCTCACCACTTATTAGCTCTGTGACCTTAAACAAGATACTTAACCCCAGTAAACCTCAATTTCCTCTTCTATAAAATGGGAATAAATAAGAGGTATCTAATTCAGAGAGTTGTGAGAAAGTACAAGCAGAGCCTTTAATATATATATACCATTTATTAGATGACTACTTTTAATTCTCACAATAATATTTATAAAATAACCTCTCCAGGCTTGGGTTTACACAAGACATATTATGTACAGTAAAATGGGCCAATGACACTTACAAAGTAAACAGTATCTCCTGCATAAGCTGAAGCTCAGAGGTTAAGTAACGTGCCCAAGTTTGCACAGAACCAGTATATAAAATGGATGAGATTTGAGCCCAGATCTGTGTGGTTTCAAAACTACATTCTTTCTATCAAAACTACATCGTTTCTCACCAAAGACTGAAACATTCTCAATAACTGTACTTGGAATAACACTTACGTATATGATTTTCCAGAGCCGGTCTGACCATAAGCGAAGAGACAGGTATTGTAGCCTTCAAAGGCACGCTCGAGGAGGGGTACTGCTAGCGTCTCATAAACAGTCGTCTGGCTAGCATAGTTGGGATGGCATTCATCAAAAGACCAGAATGCAACATCATAAATAAAATTATAAACTTGTTTCATGTCCGGATGTTCCACAGCTATTTCTTCCCCATTCATGAAGACCACCTGGGATGCTTTTTCAATCTTCTCTCTTTACAAAGAAGCACAGAGAAAAATATTAAGTTACTGTGATTATTTTGAGTATTATTCCATAGAATATAATAAGAACCTCAAAACTAGTTAAATACCACATTCCTCCAGAGCAAGATAATTCTTTAGTTTTATGTGGAAAATGTAGACCAGCTAACATAATTATAGTGGGTTTCCAAATATAGATTTCCTACAGCTCCAGAACCACCACTTAAAGGGAAAATGGAGTCCCAGATCGCTTGTCTGAAAAATCATCCTACTTTTACCGGATTTCCCATCTTCTTCCTTTTTCTCTTGAGCTCTCCCTTCTCCCATCCCACCCTCTATAATCTACCTATACTCTTCAGTCCAAATCTGGAAAATTTTTAATACATTTTAAAGATGTTTCAGAGGTGCAGATCTATATAAACCTGACATGAAATGCAAATATAATTTCAACCAACTCAGTTAAATGTAAGTCTCAATCATAAATCTCTTTGGGCTACTGCCTACTGTTACTGTTAATCCAAAGGTCCCTCCGTTAGATTATCGCCCTTAAAGTCATGGATTTTCATGTGCATCCTTCTTCCAGCTCAGACTTAGGTAGAAATCTTTCACTTACTCTACATCTGCAGAAAAATATTATCAGTCCTTGTCTGGCCCAGATATCCCTTTTTGCCCCCAACTCTGCTTTAGATCACAATTTATTCTGGAATCCACCTGCCTCTTCAATGTGACAAGTGCCCCCACCACCCCTGCTATCAGCCCAGTTTACATGGCTTGTCTGATGAGTCTGAACTCAGGTACTTGGTTCCTTACTAAGTCATCCGTTGTGGGGTTTATTCCTACCAGCTCTGTTCTTTCTGTTGCCTCTCGTCCTACCGTGACCCTTGAGGCCCGTCTTTGAGGTTTCCCCATCCTCTCCAGCCAACTCACCCTCAGTTCTCTCACTTATTACTAACCCCACATCTTCACGAACAGCCTTTAAAGCACTGTATAACTTACCTTTTTTCAAACTAGGGGTTCCTGCCCCCACAGCAGCAGTCACCATATACTCTCACATCTTGCTTAGATATACAACAGAGCTAACAACTATGAACTCTGAAGTTTTTTCGCAGTCACGCCACAAAACATTCAAAAATAATTAAATGCCACATTCACATTTTGTCATGTCCATCTTTCTCAGCCCTACCTGTAATCTGTGACTATCTCACCCACAATCACTTTGGAGAGAGATTTTTTACCATCAACATCAAATGTAATAAATCACTGCATTTATAACTACTATATATCAGAGATGACAATGGGGGTGATACTATGCTGGATGGAGTTTTGGAAGGACCTCTTTGGGCAATAAGTGACCTAACAAGTGCTCTTTTTAAGGGAAACACAGAGGAGCCCGCCAAGCATTGCAGATTTGAAAGCAGACTGCATTATAGACTTAAGTCATTCTGACGTTTTCAAAGCAGCAGATCTAAAGAAATTTACATTTGCAAAAGATGGTGATTTCAATGTTTTAATTTTACACCCAATCATCCAAAATAATGAGGGTTCTACAACTAAAACTGAAATTTCTCTCTACATAGAAATGCCACCACCAAGCTTGAAGATGCATGAATGCACTCATTTTCCAAAGGCAGAGCGGAATTAGACACATTACATGTCAGTAGTTGGGCCTTAGATTTTAAAAGGTGTAACATACCTCTTGCTGAAAGGCCTCACACGTACTGCCACTGTCACTTGACTGTTCTCTACTTTTAAGGGGTCTGTTTCTATAGAGGTGTTCCGACCTGTTGTTTCCTCTTCAAGAAGGAGTGTATTTTCTTGTGACCTTTCCTTTTCATTTGCTAGAAGAGAACTTCTTGGCTTTTGTTTAACTTGGAGGCTAGGCACCCTATTTTTCAGTATCAATGCAGCTGGGCTTGTAAGCTGTGGCGTGCCACACTTCGGTGTCCATTTGTGTCCTACAATGTACTTTGTAGGTGTTCTTTTTTCTAAGCTTTCAAATTTATTTGAATTTTTTGCCATATCCTTCCCAATACTTCTATGATACAAGTTTCCTGTTCCTGGCACTTTGATGTTCAACTTGCTCTGAAGAGGCTTTGTTGCCAAGTGTCCGGATGGAACAACTTTAGTCTGACTCTGGGAATCAGTGGGTGCTCTATTACTTAAGTATTGAAGTGCGACATGTTCATTTGCCCCAAGGAGGGCAGAAAATGTTTCTTTGTGTTTTTCATCAGACATCATTTCAATGTCTTTTCGGTCTTTGGCTAAAGGTACAAAAGATGCAACAGAAGAGTCTTTACCATTATTTACAATTGTTACCTTTCTCCTCGTTTCCAGGGAAGCACAATCATTTTCTGTTGGGTTTTCCACATTCTGTGTTGTTTTCCACTTTTCCACACAATCTGTTTGAGCTATTTTCCACTTTTCCACACAATCTGTTTGAGCTGTTTTCCACTTTTCCACAGATTCTGTTTTAGCACGACGTTGTAATGTAAGACGTGTTTCTGCAGTTTTTTCAGTTGAGTCTCCCAATTCACTGCCACGCAAAGATGATTCTTTGTTCCTTGTAACTCTTCTCTGAAGTGCCAATCTACCTGCAGGGTCAGGGGTAAGAGGTACCTCTCCTGTTTTTTTACAGGCAGAAATCACATAAGTACTATTTATGTCTCTGATTTTACTTGCAGATCTCAATAATGGATCATCATTTTCACATTCTGACATACCCGAATTCAAATGCAGCTTACGTCTGCTACTATGGGTGAGGCTATTCAGTGATGAACTCTTTTGGGAAGAAGGTATACCAAGGATATCCCTGTTATTTCTATTATGTGCGGTATATACTGACATTGTGGCAGCAATTTGTTTTAAAAAAGAACGTTGGTGAAGAACCGAAGCTCTTCTTTAGATGTTCATTTGACTTCCAGCCATATCTTATGTATCAGTTTCCAATTATCTGCTAAACTGTAAAAAAAAAAAAAAAATTAGATTGTAAGACTCTAAACAGGCATTAAAAAATATGAGAACCTTCCATTGTGAAAGTAACTTCCCAGAGGAATGAATACGTTAGAATAAATCACAATCTCCTCCTCAGATACTGTTCCCAAGCAGCTTCAGACAAATCTCTGCCTTCAAAGAGCTTATAATAATTATGCAACAAATATTTACTAAGGCCCTATTATGTGCCAGGCCCTCTGATAGATACTATGGATTTCAAAGACAAGACCCTGTTCCCATTTCCTTAGTCTAGAAGGAATACACAGATCACAGACTTCCATTATACCAGGACAAAGAGGCCAAGTGACTTAAAAGATATAAACAGTGCATGTCAAAGAAGATATTCGAATGGCCAATAAGCACATTAGAAGATGCTCAACATCACTAATCATTAGGGAAATGCAAATCAAAACTACAATGAGATATCACATCACACCCATTACGATGGCTACTAACAAAAAAGCAAGTGTTGGCAAGGACATGGAGAAATTTGTACCCTTGTGCACTACTGGCGGAAATGTAAAATGGCACAGCCACTGGGAAAATAGTATGGAAGTTCCTCAAAAAAACTAAAAATAGAATTACTATATGACCTAGAAATTCTACTTCTGGATTATCTAACCAAAAGAATTTTAAAAGCAGGGTCTTGGGGGCGCCTGGGTGGCTCAGATGGTTAAGCATCTGCCTTCGGCTCAGGTCCTGGTCCCAGGGTCCTGGGATCGAGCCCCACGTCGGACTCCCCGCTCAGCAGGGAGCCTGCTTCTCCCTCTCCCACTCCCCCTGCTTGTGTTCCCTCTCTCGCTGTGTCTCTCTCTGTCAAATAAATAAATAAAATCTTTAATAAATATATAAATAAATAAATAAAAGTAGTGTCTTGAAGAGACTTTTGTACGCCCATGTTCATAGCAGCATTATTTGTTATAGCTAAAACATGGAAGCAAACCAAGTGTCCATGGACTGATGAATGGCTTACCAAAATGTGGTATTTACATACGATGAAATATTATGCAGCCTTATAAAGAAATTCTGCAATATGCTACAACATGGATGAATCTTGAAGACATAATGCTAAGTGAAATAAGTCATCACAAAAAGACAAATATTGTATGATTCCACTCACATGAGGTACTTGGAGTAGTTAAAATCATAAAAACAGAAAGTATAATGGTGGTTGCCAGGGGCTGAGGCCAGGGGAAAATGAGGAGTTATTGTTTAATAAGTACAGAGTTTCAGATTTACAAGATGACAAAGGATTATGGGGATGGATGGATAGTGGTAATGTCTGCGCAACAATGTGAATGTATTTAAGGATATACACTTTAAAACGTATATGTAAAAACATAATACATGTTATGTGTATTTTAACACAATAAGGAAAAGAGGGGGAGGAAGGGGGGGAGGAGGAATGTGCATGTCAGCAAAGATTTTTATTTAGTACTCTCTGTTTGCAGATTAGGAAAGGGACTAACAGAAACCCTGGCACCTAAATCAAAGACTGGATAAAGCATTTGGTAATACCTGTTGAATGTATGTTAAATACAGGAATGCCTGGTGGAGATTAGTTTGAGAGGGGTCACAAACAGAGTATTCCCAAATAAATACCATAGACAATAACTACAATAGGTAAATTAATTGCTTCTGTTGAGAAAAATTATGCAAGATTAGATAAGTAGACAGCTTGCCCTCTAGCAGTTAGACAACAAAGTAGACAGGTGTGTATATAAATATGTCAACAACATCTATCCAGCATTAATGGTTTAAAAGAAAAAGAAGAGCAGTGACAGCTAAAAGGTCTGGCTTCTAGTCAACTCTGCACCAAACCGGTAATATTGATGTAAACAAGTCTTTAAATTTGCATGCCTGGTTCTAACTTGTAAAATGACACTTGCTCAAACTATTCCATAGATACTGCTATGCAGGAATATAATAGAAGTTAACTTTTAAGTAATTTAAAGTTCTAAATAAGTAATAATCATTACCACCACCACCACCACCGCCCCCAAAAAAGGAAAAAAAAAATCGTCAGGATATAAGCACCTGCCCTCAACCTTTTAACTAAAAATATAGAATGTTCCTATTACGGAAATAAATTTAAAGGCAAGAAGATTCTGGAAATTCTACCGCAGCTAAAAACTATTTGCCACTTAAAAAATAGACAGCGCTTTTTGTTTGGGAAGTTTCGCTACGGGAGTTTAAAGAGGAGTGACATGAATAGAAAGAAGGAAATTAAGTCACAACCAGAACCAAAAGATTCCCGTGGATGGGTTCTCAGCTAGTCACTCCGAGGGCTGGGACGGCGAGTGTACCTCTTAATGCCAAACGGCTGGGCGAGCCTTTCAGTGGGTGAGGCTGCGGGCCGAGGGGCCCTGAAGTCCAGCTTCCCAGTCCCCACAGAGGTGCCGCCCGCGCGCGTTCTTCGGTGACCCCTTCGCCGCCAACCGGGATTTCGGGGCCGGTAGGGGACTCCGCGCTAAGGCCTCCGCTCGCACCTCAGCGGTCGCCGGTACAAAAAGCGCCCGCACGCCACCACAACACAGATACTTCGCCCCTCTGCAGGGTTCCCCACTCTCGAAGACCTCCTGGAGAATGTCCACACCACTCACAGCCTCCACCGCGGGCTCCGAGGCCGCAATTTGAATGGGCGCCCTGCTTTCTGATTGGCTGCCGGACGTCGCGTCGACGCCGCGCCCTCGCCTCCTCCCGCCCCCAGGAAGTGGCGCTGGTTGGGTAGCAAAGATTCTAAACACCAGACCCGCCCCCCACCTCCTAGGCAACGGGGCCCGCCCCTCCCTGGGCTCCGCTAAGTCGTGGAGCTTGGGCTCTTTTTAAATCCGACCCTTGGAAGGGGCTGGATTCTGAGTTGCACCGGGCAGCCGCTAAGATACATTTTTATTTTTTTAAAGATACTTATTTGTTTATTTGACAGAGACAGATAGCGAGAGCAGAAACACAAGTAGCGGGAGTGGGAGAGGGAGAGCAGGCTTCCCGCCGAGGAGGGAGCCCGATGTGGGACTCGATCCCAACACCCTGGGATCATGACCTGAGCCCAAAACAGACGCTTAAAGACTGAGCCACTCAGGCGCCCCGCTAAGATGAATTTTATTTTTTATTTTTTTAACATTTTTTAAAAGATTTTATTTATTTATTTGAGAGAGAGAGAGCACAAGAGGGAAGAGGGTCAGAGGGAGAAGCAGACTCCCTGCTGAGCAGGGAGCCCAATGCGGGACTCGATCTCGGGACTCCAGGATCATAACCTGAGCCGAAGGCAGTCGCCCAACCAACTGAGCCACCCAGGCGCCCTAAGATGAATTTTAAATAAGAAGAGTGTCAGTGACACTTTTGTCAATCCTCAGTCTAAAAAAAACCATGGTGTATCCACCTTACAATGAAGTTATAAAAATGGCTATTTGTCCTCAAGCTAAGCATAATAATTAACGCGATTCTAGTATTTCCTATGCAAAGCAAGGAGATAGGAAGTGTACTAAATGTACATGGAATTGTTTCATTTAATCCTAAAAATTTTATGAGGCAAATAATATTATCCCCAGTTTCCAAACGAAGTTTAGAGTTAAACTTGTGAACAAGCAACCACCAAGTAAGTGGTGTAACTAGAATTCCGAAGCCACTGTCATAAGATTACTCAGTTTCAATATATATTCCAATAAGATTTTGAAACACAAAAAAAGTAGCAAAAATACATTCCGAAATATAACGAGATCAATGGGAGACTCTAGTCAAACAGATGTTATAAGGCAACAGTATTTTTATTTTAATTTTTTAATTTTTTTGAGCAACAGTATTTTTTCTTATTTTTTAAAAGATTTTATTTATTTATTTGTCAGAGAGAGAGAGAGAATGCAGAAGGCAGGGTGTGGGGGGGAAGCGGCAGGCAGAGGGAGAAGGCTCCCCACTGAGCAAGGAGCCCAATGTGGGACTTGATTCCAGGACCCTGGGATCATGACCTGAGCTGAAGGCAGATGCTTCACCGACTGAGCCACCCAGGTGGCCCAAGCAACAGTATTTTTTAAAGGGCAAAAAGTGCAGGTGATGGTAATGTATTCAGTGGGATAGAAGGGAAACCAGAAGTGGCTCCAACTATATAGAAAAACTGAATGGATGATAATGTACTTATTCTAAAACTCACTCTAAAAATCATTCTAAAATTAACGAAGATTAAGTTATAGAGAAACCATCAGAAAAAAGAATATATTTATCAGATCTACGGGAAATAGTCATTCAGTTTATAAGTAAAAGATATGGCAAAGGGAAAGACTGACAATCTCAAATACATAAAAATTTTAAACATGTATAATTGGAAGTAATAATGAAATGATAAAACATAAGCTAACAAGAAAAATATATTAAATATGACAGATACAAACATTTATTTCAGTTTTACAAAGAAAATAAGTTTATAAGTAGAATAAGAAAAGAAACAATATAAAAATGGGCAATGGTATTTCACACAAAAAGAATCAACCTACACACAAAAATAATTCATTTAAAAATAGAACGTAAATGGGCGCCTGGGTGGCTCAGTTGGTTAAGTGACTGCCTTCGGCTCAGGTCATGATCCTGGAGTCCTGGGATCAAGTCCCACATCGGGCTCCCTGCTCAGCAGGGAGTCGGCTTCTCCTTCTGACCCTCCTCCCTCTCGTGCTCTCTATCTCTCATTCTCTCTCTCTCAAATAAATAAAATCTTTAAAAAAAAATAACGTAAACGCCCAATCATTAAATGCAAGTGTAAAAAATATAGGTACAAGTAAAAAAAATGTTTTCTACATTTCAGTGCTGGTGATTTTGCATCAAAATTAAATGTATAGGGGCATCTGGCTGGCTCAGTTGGTAGAGCATGCAACTCCTGATCTCGGGGTCATGAGTTCGAGCCCCACATTGGGTAGTTGGGTATAGAGATTACTTTAAAAAATAATACAATCTACGGGCACCTGGGTGACTCGGTCAGTTAAGCATTTGCCTTCCGCTCAGGTCATGATCCCAGGGTCCTGGGATGGAGTCCCAGGGCAGGCTTCCTGTCAGGGAGTCTGCTTCTCCTTCCGCCCCTCTCCTTGCTTGTGCTCTCCTCTCTCTCTTGAATAAATGAAATCTTAACAAATAATAATAAAGTCTTTTTTTTTTTTTTTTAGCTTTTGGGTAGTGGGGAGAGGCAGATGGAGAGAGAGAATGTTTAGCGGGCTCCACGCCCAGTGCAGAGCCCAACTTGGGGCTCTATCTCACAACCCTAAGATCATAACCTGAGCCAAAATCACCAGTCAAGCGCTTAACCAACTGAGCCACCCAGGCACCCCAAAAATAAAATCTTAAAAATAATTTAGAAGTATACATTTCTAATGACAGAAATTGGTATGCTTCTGGAAGACAGGGACCATATCTGTTCACAGTGTATCCCTAGTGCTTAATATAAAGCTTTATACATAGTAGATGCTTAATAAATATCTGTTGTGTAAATCACAAATCCTTCTAGAAAGCAACATGATAATGTGTTAAAAGAACCATAAAGATATTCATACTCTTTGACCTAGTAACTGTTCTACAAAAATTTATTCTAAGAAAATATTTCAGGGGTGCCTGGGTGGCTCAGTCATTAAGCGTCTGCCTTCAGCTTAGGTCATGGTCCCAGGGTCCTGGGATCAAGCCCCGCATCGGGCTCCCTGCTCAGCAAGGAGCCTGCTTCTCCCTCTCCCGCTCCCCCTGTTTGTGTTCCCTCTCTCACTGTCTCTCTCTCTGTCAAATAAATAAATAAAATCTTTTTTAAACTTTTTTTTATTTTGTTATATTAATCACCATACATTACATCATTAGTTTTTGATGTAGTGTTCCATGATTCATTGTTTGCATATAACACCCAGTGCTCCATTCAGGTACATGCCCTCTTTAATACCCATCACCAGGCTAACCCATCCCCCCACCCCCCTCCCCTCTAGAATGCTCAGTTTGTTTCTCAGAGTCCATAGTCTCTCCTGGTTCATCTCCCCCTCCAATTCCCCCCCCTTCATTTTTCCCTTCCTACTATATTCTTTTCTTTTTTTTTAACATATAATGTATTATTTGTTTCAGAGGTACAGGTCTGTGATTCAACAGTCTTACACAATTCACAGCACTCACCATAGCACATACCCTCCCCAATGTCTATCACCCAGCCACCCCATCCCTCCCACCCCCTAATCTTTAAAGAATATATTTCAGTAGAAAGCAAAAAATATGCAGGAAAATTGTCTATCCATATTGGCCCTAAACTGGAAAAATTCTCAATGCCCAACCCTGAGAGAATGCTTTAAGTGGTTAAAAATGAGAAATAAATAAATCCTATTAAAACTATTAAGTGCCAGGGTGCCTGGGTGGCTCAGTCAGTTAAGCATCCGAATCTTGATTTCAGCTCAGGTCATGATCTCAGGGATGTGAGATGGAGCCCCATCAGGCTCCATGCTCAGCAGGGCGTCTGCTTCTCTCCCTCCCTCCCTCTCCCCCTGTCCCTCTCCCCACCCATGCTCTCTCTCTAAAATAAAAAAAATAAATCTTAAAAAAAAAAAACTATTGGGGCACCCGGGTGGCTCAGTCGTTAAGCGTCTGCCTTCAGCTCAGGTCATGATCCCAGGGTCCTGGGATTGAGCCCCATATCGGGCTCCCTGCTCCGCGGGAAGCCTGCTTCTCCCTCTCCCACTCCCCCTGCTTGTGTTCCCTCTCTCGCTGTCTCTCTCTGTCAGATAAATAAAATCTTAAAAAAAAACAAAACAAAACTATTAAGTGTCCATTAAGGTTATAGTTATAAGTTAAATAGGACCAGACAATGCATGGCCTATAAGCCAAATCATACTCTGCCCCCCCAGACTGAGCCCAAAATGGAGCAGGACCTTGTCTGTCTCACTTTGGTGTCCCAAAGTGCCCCGCCCTGAACTGTCAGAGGACCTTCATATAATACTAACCACATTTCCCTCTTCTTATTGCTTTTAGAAGCTCCCGATTTAATTCCAACCACAAGAATAATACTCCACAGAATCAAGGGCCACCTGTGAGCCATCTCCAGGTTACACAAGATCTTTTGATCTTTTATTTATTAAACTGACATATACTTCTCCAAATCCTATCCACAACTGACCAGAAGAGCAAGTCCCCTAAAGTCTGGTTGTCTCAGGTCCCTCATATGGAAACTGCAGATGATAATGTTACCTACTCTAAAGCGTTCTAATGAGGATTAAATGAGATAATGTATGCAAAGTGCTTAGCATGGAGCCTGGCAGAGGATTAATTCTCAATAAACGTAAGATACTAAATTGCATAGCTTAATATAACTCTCCAAAACACGGAAAAGCCCTATTCAAGGCTAGTGAGGAGAAACTGGGAAGCATGCATTTTAGAAGCTCTCTGTTATAATAATGACACATCTTATTTTATGAAGGATGAGGATTATGATTTAATCCCTAGAAATAACAAGATGAAATAGTGAGTCATTTTTAATGGACTCACTGTACTCTTAGAAATCAAAAGAGCAATGAAAATCTGTCTCCAAGAGGGAGCAGTGGTAATCTCAATTTTGATCCAATTTGATTAATTTTTTTTAGAACTTCAGGTTTTGTAGGCTTTTTGAAAGATAGGAAAAGGGAATCTAGGGCTCCTGGCTGGCTCAGTCAGGAGAGCGTGTGACTCTTGATCTCCGGGTTGTGAGTTCGAGGCCCATGTTGGATGTAGAGATTACTTAAAAATAAAATCAAAAGAAAGGAAGAGAAAGAGAGAGAGAGAAGGAAAGAAGGAAGGAAAAGGGAATCTAGAAAATGCAGATTCAGCCAGCATAAGGTTCATAGGGTGAGCAACCTAAATGAACCTCATTCCATTTCAAGACTCAGTTTTCTGAGTCAGTGGCTAGCATCTGCCTGACTTAGGAAATAAGGCACCCTCCAAAACCCAAAAGTATCTGCCCCTGTCCCAGTTCAGGCAGAACGCTTTGTTACTGCCAAAATGGCAGCCCTTAAAAATGCCTTATGTTTTCAAACCTGTTTCCAAATTTGACTCACTAAAATAATAGTTTTTGGGGAAACTAAAGTCGTAAAACCTGCTGTCACTCAAATTATTTTACCTCTCTTTGAACCTTGGCTTCTTTACCTATAAAATGAGGAGGTAATATATCAACGATTGCTAGAAAAATAAAATTAGATAATACATGTGAAATGATTTGATAAATGTGACACATTACCATATGTAAATTTAAATTGATATGTTTCGACTATATGAAGTTAATCGTCAAATATTTAGATGAATTAAAATAGATCATGTATATGAAAATTGCAAGCACATTGCATGGAACCTAAGTTCTGCACAATTGTGGGAAATAAATCAGAACCAATTACATCTTCAGTCATCTAAGATAACGCTATTGATAATATTTTTTCAAAGCTTCCGATCTCATTCGTCACCGGCTGCAAACTTTCCTTCCTTTGAGCCCTCGTTTAGCTCTGGCTTCAGAGAAATTGGGGTCCTTCCTGCTACTTAGGGCCAGTCCCACACCTGGATCCTGGATTCATTTTCTCCACCACCAGGGGCCTCCCTACATCAAATATCCCATCTTCCATCTTCAACATCTCTCTCATCTGAAAAAATAAAATAAAATAAGAAGAAGGAAAGATGTCCTACCCCCACACCTCTTTTTGTCCTTTAGCTCCTTTTCTATCTTTCCATCCCTCTTCATGTCAGTGCTCCCTTAGGAAGGGGCATGGCAGACGTAGAGGTGTATGAGGCACGTCGAATTCATGCGGAAGCGGCTGCATCAGTCAGGGCTGTTGGATGGGGCAGCTGGAAGGGGTAGAAGCCAGAAAGAGAACACAAGATGGTATCCTAAAGAAAATACTGAGACGTTAAGACTCATTAAAACCAAGAAAGAAGCAGGGCCATTAAGGCCCCAAATAATCAGTTTTCCATTAAACACAGGAATAGTGCTAAAGGTTAAGAACCAAGGTCCAAATAGAGTAAGAGAGTCTGGGACTTTTCCATGGACACAGCTGAGATGTCCACAGATCGATCTTTCTTTCTTTCTTTCTTTCTTTCTTTCTTTCTTTCTTTCTTTCTTTCTTTCTTTCTTTCTCTCTCTCTCTCTCTTTCTTTCTTCTTTCTTTCTTTCTTTTTCTTTCTTCTTTCTTTCTTTCTTTTTCTTTCTTTCTTTCTTTCTCTTTCTTTCTTTCTTTCTTTCTTTCTTTCTTTCTTTCTTTCTTTCTTTCTTCCTTCCTTCCTTCCTTCCTTCCTTCCTTCCTTCCTTCCTTCCTTCCTTTCTTTCTTTCTTTCTTTCTTTCTGGGTGGAGGGAGAGAGCACAAGTGAGCAGAGGGGAGGGAAGCAGGGACAGAGAGAGAGGATCTCAAGCAGGTTCCACATTCAGTGTGGGGCCAAACATTAAGCTTGATCTCAGGACTCTGAGATCATGATCTGAGCCAAAATCAAGAGTCAGAGCCACCCAGGCACCCCTCACAACTCTTTTGATTGGAAGCTAACCTCACAGTATGTTGAGTCAACCATGACAGGGACAAGCACAGGACACTCTTCTCTTCATGTGAGTTTCTTGAAGGCCAACCCTCCCTTTTTCTATTCCTTTACCCCTCCCTTCACTTCTCAGTTCAACTAACTTCTACTCCCACTATCCCACCATTATGATAATAGTGAGAGGTAAGAGACGTGCAGTTCTAGCCCATGAACCTCAATACTGAGCAGGGCTCTGCTCTACAAAAAGTGCAGACACTCCCTCCCCAAGCTCAACAATCACCTTACTGTGAGCTCTAATAAAAAGCTGACCTTCAGGGGCACCTGGGTGGCTCAGTCGTTGAGCATCTGCCTTCGGCTCAGGTCATGATCCCAGGGTCCTGGGATTGAGCCCCTCATCGGGCTCCCTGCTCCGCAGGAAGCCTGCTTCTCCCTCTCCCACTCCCCCTGCTTGTGTTCCCTCTCTGTGTCTCTCTCTGTCAAATAAATAAATAAAATCTTAAAAAAAAATAACCAACCTATACACATAATTTCAGAAAAATATACACTGTTCCAATTGTATCATAAAGGGTTTATAACAAAATAAAATACATTTTAACATTAAAATGCTGAGCAGCACAACTATATTAGAAGACATAATGAGTCAGATGCTTGCCCCTATATAAACTCAGTAAGTTTGGATTTAAGAGAATACAAGAAGGGGCACCTGGCTTGCTCAGTTGGTAGAGCTGTGACCCTTGATCTCAGGATTATGAGTTCAAGCCCCACGTTGGGCATAGAGCTTACTTGAAAAAAAAAGAGAGAAAGAGAGCATAAGAAGCCAATCCATACAAGAAGCACGGGAGGGTGAAGAAGCAGAGATATAGATGACACTAGAATAAAATCTAGTGTTTGAAGAAATGGTAACAGACAAAACTTACTTGTCTTTGCTAAGAGAAAGAGAGACAAAGGGTGCCTGGGTGGCTCAGTCATTAAGCGTCTGCCTTCGGCTCAGGTCATGATCCCAGGGTCCTGGGATAGAGCCCCGCATCGGGCTCCCTGTTCCGTGGGAAGCCTGCTTCTCCCTCTCCCACTCCCCCTGCTTGTGTTCCCTCTCTCGCTGTGTCTCTCTCTGTCAAATAATAAATAAAATCTTTAAAAAAAAAAAAAAACACCAAAAACGACCTTCAGGGGCGCCTGGGTGGCTAAGTCGTTTAAGAGTCTGCCTTCAGGTTGTGATCCCAGTCCAGTTTCCTGCTCAGACGGGAGTCTGCTTCTCCCTCTCCCTCTGCTCTTCCCCCACCCCCTGCTCATGCTCTCTCTCTCTCTCAAATAAATAAAATCTTTAAAGAAAAATAAAATCCTTCATTAAAAAAAAAGCTGACCTGCAGATCTTGTATGCCTTAACTCTCTGCAGCACTTAGCATGATTAGTCACCACTACATTTTATTTTATTTTAATTTTATTTTATTAGATTTTATTTTGGGGGCACCTGGGTGGCTCAGTCATTAAGTATCTGCCTTCAGCTCAGGTCATGATCCCAGGGTCCTGTGATCGAGTCCTGCATTGGGCTCCCTGCTCCGCGGAACCTGCTTCTCCCTCTCCCACTCCCCCTGCTTGTGTTCCAGCTCTCACTCTCTCTGTCAAATAAATAAATAAAATCTTTAAAAAAAAAGATGTTATTTTTAAGTAATCTCTACTTAAACAACATGGGGCTTGAACTCATGACACGGCGATCAAGAGTCATATGCTCCACCAACCAAACCAGCCAGCCGCCCCTCACCACTCCATTTTAAATCATTCCTCTGTTGTTTTCTGAACTCTCTCTCAGCTCGATTCTCCTACATCTCCTTCTTAGTCCCATTTTATTGCTCTTTCTTCTAGTGAGATAGGGAGATAGAGAACCAAAGGAAAGAACTAACCTGGGGATAGAAATCAGTTAATTTATTTTCTGGGAAAATTGAGTCTGAAGTGCAAATATAGATGTCCAATTAGATAAATGCATACAATGGCTGGAGCTCTGGCAACCATTTTGGACCATGAGGAGAAAAGCCACATGCTATGGATGGTGGAGGCAGAATAAAGGGCATGGATCCCTGATGATGGTGAGCTCCTGTATCAAACTACTTACTTCCTGATTTCTTTTATATAGACAGGACTGAACTTTTGTTTTCTAAAAGCCACTTATTTGGATTTTCGGTTTAGCCTAATCCTAATCAATACAACTCTCATTACCTAAAAAATAAAATTCAAACAAAACTTAAAAGGCCCTGTGATTTGGTCCCTGCTTACTCTTCCACTCCATCTCTTACCACAGCCTTTCATCCCTAAATGTTTGTACTCTATTCTCAGCCATTTCAAATCACTTGCTGTTCTCTGCACACTTTTGTGTCTGCATGTGCTTCTTAGAGCTCATGAAGGTGGCAGGGAGCAAACACCCTTGGTCTATTTCTACCCTCCTTGAATTAGAGTCTTTACAGACTCCCACCCAGGCAACACAGTATTCTGGGAGTTCCACAACATGAACCAGAATGACAACAGATGAACTCTAAACTTGTGCAAATCCTACCCCAAACAATCCAGGAGTTACTTGGAAAATAAAAGCAAGTATTTTTTTTTAAGATCCACCAGAGGGAGACAAACTGAAAGGAAACATGTAGAAAGAATTCAGAAGTAAAGCAAGCGTATTTGAAGCCTTCTAGATTAAGATTTCAAGAAAAATGATGAGCAGTCTCTTAGGATATAAATCTAATACAATTTAGTCAATCTCATAACTTTTTAATCATTAAAATGCGGGCTGTATTTTCCTGCTTTGTAGGTGTTTGCATTTAGTCGCATTTGGGGTCCATAACAAAAAAAGGGCAATACAGACTATAAAAAAATGGATAATTTCAAAATCCTGAGGACAAAGTGGATGTTGAGGAAAGCAGTAAGAGCGCAGCCTCTGAATTCCAGCTATGGCTCCAGCGCAACTTCATGATAGGACCAGACAGGTCACTTTGCTGCAGTTTACTCACCTGCGAAACACAGTGACTGCATTAAATCATCATAACTAGCAATTTCTGAGTCCCTTCTTTGGGCAAGATACATACATTAACTCATTTAATCTCCATAACCCTATAAGGTCAGTACAATTACTGTGATTATCGCTATTTTATATATAAAGGGAAACTGAGTTTCCAGAAGGTTAAATAACATGTCTGATATTATACTTATTAAGTCACAGAGCCAGGTTCAGGACTCAGGAAACTGGACACCATTGCCTGTGTTCCACACCCCTGCTCTGTACTACTGTCTTAACAAAGATTCTTTCCGGTTCTCAAACTCCTATGACTTTATGATAAGCATAAAGAGTTAAAAATCTGTCATATTTTGTATTTTCTTTCGAAATTCTAATACACGTTAGACCAAGAGCCTTGTAAGTATGTACTATATATATAATATGCTTGTGCTTTTTGATACGGTCTGTTGATGAAATCAGTATGAATTCAGTTGCTATCTTTCAGTGACACATTCTGAATACATTTAGCAATACTACCAGTAATTTAAAAAGAAACAATTACATTAAGCTAGTAATCCTCTTTTAATATAAAAAGAAAAGAACTCGGGGATTAGCAAATGTTCCAGCCTCTCTTGTCTCTTTGAATCATGCTGGTTTCATTCCAGAGAAGATTATTAAGATTTAAAAACCATCGTCAGCCCCCAAAGCCTGCCGGTAACCAATTTTTACATAAAGGAAGCTCTAGGGTTCACTTAGGAAGAACATTTTTTTTAAAGGTCAGTTTTGGGGCACCTGGGTGAACCAGCCAGTTAAGCGGCTGCCTTTGGCTCAGGTCATGGTCCCAGGGTCCTGGAATTGAGCCCTGTGTTGGGCTCCCTGCTCAGCGGGGGAGTCTGCTTCTCCCTCTCCTTCTGCTGCTCCCTCTGCTTGTGCTCTCTCTCTCTCTCTGTCAAATAAATAAATAAAAATCTTTAGAAAAAAATTGAAAGGCCAATTCTGACCTTTAGTTGGGAGTCTTCTTCCCATGGTGTTTTGCCAATACAGCTCAAGGTCATTGTTTACACTGTGTTGGAAATGTTACTGACTCTTCCAAGTAGATATTGAAGGGGTTCAGGACAAGCCCCCCAGAATATGCCACTTTGGCATGTGGATTTTTTTTTTAAGATTTATGTATTTATTTGGGGGGGAGGGGCAGAAGGAGAGGGAGAGGAGAGAGGATCTCAAGCAGAGCCCCCACTGGGGGTGGGGGGAGGCTCGATTTCAAGACCTGGAGATCATGACCTGAGTGGAAATCAAGAGTCAGAAGCTTAACCGACTCAGCCACCCAGGCGCCCCTACATGTGGGTTATTTTCAGTTGAACACAATCAAGACCTTGCTGGTTCAATAGAAACTTTTGTCCCTCCCTTAACTACACAGAAAAAATCTAAATGGGGAGAGGAGGGGAAGGTCTTTCCAGAATAAGGGTTATTACCAGAGATAAATCTTGTCTGAGTAACCCATCATATGGCAGTGCAAAAACATCTAACTACCAAACCTCTGCTCTTCTCCTTATTACCCTGTGAATTGCATTCTTTTCTTTCTTATTTAAAAGATTTTATTTATTTATTTGAGAGAGGGAGAGAGCATAGGGGGAGAGTGAAAGGGAGAAGCAGACTCCCCACTGAGCAGAGAGCCCAATGCGATGCAGGGCTTGATCCCAGGACCCTGAGATCATAACCTGAGCCAAACGCAGCCACTTAAACACGGAGCCACCCAGTTGTCCTGCATTCCCTTCTTTTGAAACCACAGATCCTTAGCCCCTTTTCCTTGGCTCAAGATGACATATACACTTCATTATTTTGATTGTCCTTAGAATTTCCAGGTCTATGTAGATTCTCTGTACATATGCTATTAAATTTGATTTTCTCCTGTTAATCTGTCTCATATCAATTTGGTTCTTAGTAGTCCAGCTAAAAAGACCTTGAAAGGGACAAGAATTCTTGCTCCCCAAACAAGGGACAGGACATTCTTGCTTCCCCCAAAACTGTAGCTGCTTTCCCAAAGGGAATGAAAAATAAGACTAACTTATCTTTCAACAAGTATAAAAAGAGATTCGATGGTCTCAGTAAGGATATTGAATGAGTATAAATCACTCAGCTGTCCATATTAACCCCAAAATAGTTTATAATCCCATTTCTTTTATTGGTTAAACTTCAGTGCTAGTACTGTCCAGAATGCCTAGAATGGTCTAGAATGATATGCATTCAATTGTTTTTATAATCACTCTTCAGTTTGCGCATTCATATAAATCAGTTTTCTCATTTAAAAAAACAGCATAAAAAGGATTGTGCCAAGTGATTGCTTCTTATAGTTGCAGTTTTAAAAGAGCAGTTGTCAAGTAAGCAGCCACCTGGATTACAAGAATCATATACATTCTCAGTCTTTCCAGAGGGGAGAAAAGGGAGTGTCTCTCCAGCTTTGTAGCTTCATGAATAATTCCACACCCATCCACATGCCTTTACCCGTTTGCAGAAGGCTTATTTTTTTTAATTTTTTATTTTTTTTAGTTTAAACCACAGTCTGTTCTCTGACTCACTCAGGAAAAAAAGAAATCCACCAACAGAAAGAATTCTACATGGTTTTTTTCAGATGCAGTGGTCTGGGGCACAACAAGAGTTTAGTGTTCTACTTGGTTTAACATTTTCTGTTTCCTCTAGTGTACAAAGATGAGTAAATGATGGCATTTTGCTGTCTTCTATGAGGAACAGTGTTTCACAAGCCATGGTGAAGGTTTAGATGGACTTTGAGTTTAATTCACATGAAATTATGCCCAAATAATTAGTCTTGTTCACTGTGTTCTTTATTTCTCCCCAGCTGCATTTCTTAAATATTATTAATTAAATTTCTGTACCACGAGGCTTTCATCGGCCCCAAACATCCACTCTAACTGACAACAGTTTGGCCTGAGCACTTTGAGATTATATTCCTGAGAAAACAAAATGAAAACAGACTCCTTGTTTATTAGCTTTCTCCCCCTCTCCAGAAATCTAAAAAGGGGAATGCAAACTGCTACCCTAGACATCCATTCCACTATTTGAAAATCTAAAGCAGGCTGTCCAATATAATATAAGCTACATGGGAATTTTAAATTCTCTAGTAGCCATATTAAGAAAGTAAAAAGGGTAATTCATTTTAATAATATATTTTATTTAAGCTGACATATCAGAAATATCAAATACACAGTCCACATAAAAATTATTAATGAAATTATGTCCTTTTCTGACATCCCATGTGTATTTCTCACTTACAGGACCAGCCACATTTAAGTGCCCAACAGCCACCCTATTGGACAGGGCAAATCTAAGGGATCTTTCTCTCTTTCTCTCATTGCATATATGAATGAGAGAGCAGGGCTTTAGGATGTGGGTTCAAATTTTATTTATTCAATCATAAGACAATTGCACTCTAACTGGATGAAAAGGGATAGAATGCTATGGCTCCCCATCTCTCTGGCCACACGCTTCATGGCCTCTCTCTTTATCTACCTGGGACTTCGTTGGTCCCTGCTGACGATAGGTCTGTGGTTAGAGGCTGTTTTTGGTTTCACGAAGTTGTAGCCCACTCTGCACTCATGCATTCTTTACTGTGCTCAAATAATGCTAACTTCAAAATTATTACATTTCTTTTTTCTCAGCTCAAAACCCCTGCTCTCTCCCTGCAATAAATTTAGAATCCTTATCTAAGAAATACACAGCAAAGTACCAAGTCAGCAAAAGAGTGAGGACAAAGCCATGAAAAGAATTGTGGGGTTGCCTATCCAAAACTCCAGACATCTGAGCCAAAGTTTATTTTGTATTTTTATTTTTTTATTGAGTAAACTCTATGCCCAACGTGGGGCTCAAACTCACGACCTGAGATCAAGAGTCGCATGTTCTACCAACTGAGCCAGCCAGGCACCCCCTAAGCCCTGAGACAAAGTTTAAAGACTCTTCTTGCACTGAGGGATGCAAGAAGGGGTGAAACATTCCTTTTAAAAATATTATGGCACATTCCTGAGCTCCAGATCAACCTTTCCCGTTGTTTCCCTTGCCACCCCCTCCCCCCCCCACTGGCCTTTTTTTTTTTTTTTTTTTTTAACACAGTGTTCAGTTTTGGCATAGCTACAAGCCCAGGATTATACCCGGGATTCAAAATGAGATAGGAGAAACTAATTTACATAGAGGAATCATTGCTTCCTCTGCTCTATGAGGAAATCCCCTGTTTGTAACTAGACTCTTGATGATCTTATTATCTAGCCCTAGGATTCTTTCCTCATTATTGTCAGCAATTCTACCTATTAAGGCTTCATTTAATTATATTATGGATTCTACTTTAATGCATGATCTTCCAGCTTTGCGAGACTGAATTTCATTAGCCTCGTTTCTGCCCATTTCCCTAAACAGTTTGAATCTTTAGTAATCTGGCCCATTCCTGGAATGTAGCAACTGATACTCTTTCATCACAGGTTCATCTGTAAATTTACCTTCTTACCTGAGCACACAATGCACTCAATTCTCCCTTTGTGTGAAAAGGTACCTAGCACGGGGTAATTAGAATGCCACACTGCCGGCAGGGGCCCTGCTTTTCTAGGAGGGGTGTGTGGTCTGAATATGGGGTACCTGGTCCTGGACCATCTGAGCTGTGCTCCCTATCTCTCCCCACTCTGCACCCTGGAGTTGTAAATGGGGAAGGGTGGGGACCACTTTTCACATTGGCAAGTTTTCTCTTAATTCCAGTCTCCCTGCCCTGCGATAACCCTCAGCGCGGGCCACACTTTCATTTCTGCTTCCATTTCTAGGGAGGGGAGAGGTTTTCATTGAGAAATTAATTAGAGGCAGTGGGTGTAGGGACTCCCTCTCTCTTCACTGTCCCTCCCAGCCCCTCCTCGACCTTCCCTCTTCCCCCACCCCTGAATGTCCTCAGATTGAGGACAGAAATGTCAGCTTTAATGATGACTAGTTATGCCACCCGGGATGGAGTCTGCCACTGGCCCGGGCGCTCGGGGCTGATGCTTTGTCCCACTCAGTTCCCAGGGCTGAGCTTTAACCTGGTGCCAGTCTCACACCCCCTTCCCCGGTTTTGTGTTTAACTACAGTGGCTGAGTCTGTTTGGTGACAGAATGGTAAAACTGGAATTCGAATCCAGGCCTTTGTGCCCCAGGCTTGTGTCGAGATCAGAACCAGGCTTCTCGGAAGATGAGCAGACAAGTGGGTGTGATTGTGAGCGGCAAACGGGAGCCCGGCAGGCTGCTGAGGCAGACAGGCTAGGTAAGGTCACTGTGTCCGGTCAAGTGTGAGGTAATGAGGAGCCTGGTTGACACCAGGGGCAGAAACCAGGCCATCAATGTGCCAGACATCTTGAGGGTGAGGATCAATATAATTTGGGAATAGGTTATACGAAGAGAAGTGGGAAAGAGGGGGTGAATGGCTGACACTTTAAGATCACTGAACAGGTTGTCGGGAGATGCCAGGAGGCCCAACCAAATCCGTTAAACCTGTTCGATTCTCTTTCCTCATTTGTAAACTGATGGGGTTAGACAAACTATCTCTCAGTTACTTTCTAAAGCTAGAGCTCCTTGGCTTTAATAGATGTCTGTATGTCTGCGCTGTCCTCAACAAAGATTAAGCATTAAGCAGTGTCCATCACATAAGCTTTCTTTTTTTTTTTTTAAGATTTTTATTTATTTGTCAGAGAAAGAAAGAGCACGCACAAGCAGGGGGAGCAGCAGGCTCCCCACTGACCAAGGAGTCCCATGCGGGACTCAATCCCAGGACCTGGGATCATGACCTGAGCCAAAGGCAGACGCTTAATGACTGAGCCACTCAGGCGTCCCGTCATCACATAAGCTTTGTTCTCAAGAAACTGGGCCAGTCTTCAAAGAGGTATAAGCAACATCTAAGGGATATGGTCGATGGGCTACCATGAAGCACTCACACTGGAGGTATCTCTTGCCTCTTTCTCTCTTTCTCTCTTTCCTTCTTTCTTTTTGGTTAAAGATTTATTTTAGAGAGAAGGAGAGGACACATGCAAGTGGGAGGGGCAGAGGGAGGGGGGAGAGAATCTCAAGCAGACTCCCCGCTGAGTGTAGAGCTCTACTGGTGGCTGCATCCCATGACCCTGAGATCATGATCTGAGCCCAAACCAAGAGTGTGATGCTTAACTGACTGAGTCACCCAGGTGCCCCTTGCCTCTTTCATAGTAGATGTTAGGAATGAGGCTCAAAAGCTGCTTAGATCCGGACACCATAATTAGCTCCTATGTGCCTCAGTTTTTTTTCATCTGTAAAATGGACATGATAATAATAGGGACTCCCATAGTGGGTTGTTATAAGGATCAAGTGAGTAAATATGTTTGCCTGGCACATGGCATTCAATACATTTAGTTATTGTCATTTCATGTTTCTTGGTCCCTGAGGTTCCACTATTTATAGTTCATCGAAATATGTTTAATTATTCCTTAAAGGAAAAAAAAAAAAAGAACAACCAGGAAAAAAAATTAAAGTAAGCCACTTTCCCAAAATCACAGTATGAATTAACTCATTAGAGTCCTTCTGATGGGAGCCAGAGCAAATTTTGATCGCAAGGAAGCCGGAATGATGGGTGTGGGGCCCTGGTGCTGATGAGCAGGGGGCCCAGGCCACAGCAGGGGAAGCAGAAACCTCCCCAGGCAGAGGGAGGTCAGAAGTGGCGCTGCAGGGAGAGAGAGGTGGCAAGGACATCTTTGCTTCCCATGCCCCGGCCAGGCTGTAAGAAGGTGTGTGGAGAAATGGCCACAGCTCTTGGAAAGCCAGGGTCCCTGCCGCCTACCCTGCCCGCCTTCTGTTACTCTTGCCGCCAGAGGACTGGGCAGTGGGGAGTGTAACCGGCTGTAAAGAGAATGAGAAGGGGCAGCGGGGGCAGTTAAGGGAAAATAAAATAAAATAAAGGGTACATGTGGCCAACATCTCTCTCCCTGCCTGTCTGCCTACTTGTGATCCATCTCTCTCTGTCTGTCAAATAAATAAATAAAATCTTTTTAAAAAATGGGATAATAATAGTTCCCACCACGTGGAGTTGTTGTAAGAATTGCATGGTCAGTCAGGGAGCCTGGGTGGTGCAGCTGGTTAAGCGTCCGACTCTTGGTTTTGGCTCAGGTCATGATCTCGGTGTAGGGGGATCCAGCCTGGTGTCCGGCTCCCTGCTCAGCTCGGAACCTGCTTGAGATTCTCTCTCCCTCTCCCTCTGCCCCTCCCACTTGCACATGCTCTCTCTTTTGCTCTCTCTCTCAAGTAAATAAATAAATCTTAAAAAAAAAAAAGATAATCTCATGGTCATTGAATATGAACCAGTTGGCACATAGTAGGTCATTAGTAAATGTGACTTCTTTTTTCTACCACCATTAAAGGTTTCCATAGCTATCAGGTTTCTATGGCAATAATGTGATATAACAAACACCTCCAAAATTTCAGTGGCTTAAAACAACAACTCTTCACTTTCTTGCTCACAGATCTGTATGTTGTTGGGGGGGGCTCTACCTCAGGCTGCTGGTGAGAATCAGGTCTGGTCTTTGGGTCTCTCTTTCTGGGAATAGGTTGAAGGGGTAGTGGCTAGCTGGCGTACCTCTCATAGTCAATGGCAGGATCTCAAGGGGTCAAGCCAAAACCCCCCAGCAAGCTCATTTAAAAATCCTCTGCTCTTGTCATTCTCATTCCATTGGCCAAAGCAAGTCATAGAGCCAAGCCCAGAGCCAGTAGGGCAGAAAGGTATATCCCCCACCCCACAAGACAGAGGGGGAGAGAAATGGCTATTTGCTGAAGAGCAATCTACTCTATCACAACTAAGAATTTAATTTTCATAAGTTTCCAAATTATATATCAACAAGTAAAGAGAACTAGAGAACCCAGATCAAGTTTCCACTACTATTCTTTTCTTGATATTTTAGTAGAAAAAAAAATCAACCCAGATTATACATTAAAACATAATATCGGCACCTGGGTGGCTCAGACCATTAGGCATCCAATTCTAAATTTCAGCTCAGGTCATGATTTCAGGGTGGTGAGATTGAGCCCCGAGTTGGCTCTGCACTGGGTGTGGAGCCTGCTTAAGATTCTCTCTCTCCTTCTCCCTCTGCCCCTTCTCCACCCCTCTCGCCCTAAAAAAAAAAAAAAAAAAAAAAAAAAATATATATATATATATATATATACACACACACATACATATATATACACACATATATATAAAATATACTTGTTTATAAGCATTAATATATAAGAAATAGTTTTGAAACTATAAACACAGTATGAATCTATATGTTCTCTATAAATTGCCAAATGTTATAGATAGAATTCAGCTTTCGTTTTAACGATCATATGTCCATAATTTTTTAAAAAGGAGTAGAAATACTATGTTATTTATAGTGTTTTTATTGAGTTATTTTAGGTTTTAATAATATATTAATAGGTTTTATATGTTTTATTTTAAGTCATAGGCTATATACATACTTCTCTAGGCATTCACTAAGAATATAGCATAGCACTGTTCTAGGGGCTCTGGGGACTAATAAAGTCTGCAAAATGATGTCATGGAAGAAATCAAAAGGCTTGGACTCTGGTCTTAGCCCTCCAACAGGCCATGGATATTCATACTTTCCCTCTCTGGGGGAACTGGGAGGGAAACAAGAAGCTGTCAATGAGGTGGTCCCTCTGGCTCCAAAATTTTCATTTCTAAATAGAGGATATGGTTCCTGCTTTGAGAAGAAATGGGAATACCCAGGGCATAAAGGAAGGAACTTGTCTGTCATTCTATCAGCACTCAGCACAGGGGTGTTGGTTCTGCACAGAAAGGCTAGATCCTGGCTGTCTGGGCTTGAGTCCTGGCTCTGCCACTTACCTTGGGCCTTTTAGATAACCCTTCTCAACATCTGTAAAATGTTGATTAAAAAATAGTACCGGGGTGTCTGGGTGGCTCAGTCGGTTGAGCATCCAACTCTTGATATCAGCTCAGATCTTGACCTCAAGGTCATGAGTTTGAGCCTGGCACTGGACTTCACAGCTGGGCGTGGAGCCTTTTTTAAAAAAAAAAGTACTTACCTTATAGGGCCCTTGTGAGGATTAAATGAGTTAATCATTAAAAGTAGACTACTGCCTGATACCCAGGAAATGCTAGAGTAGAATTAGTTATTCATTGCCTCGGCTAAACAGTTTAAAAGTTTGTGTGGTTATTTTGTTCCTTAAAGAATCACTAAATAATTTTAATCTACACTAGTTCCTTTTCATTCCCCAGAGAAACAGTGCCTATTATCTAGTTAGAAAGGAATTCTAAGTCTATTATCTTAGAAGTAATTTAATCATTAGCAACTTCAGTAGCTTTACATTGTGGATGAGAACGAGAGTCTATTTAAGAGAGTAATATTACCTCAACCTCCTGCAGTCCATTACAGCTCCATCTAGGTTTGTATGTTTGTTTTCCCCTCCCTACTAGTGTTAATAAGAAAAACCAATCAGAAAGAATATCAATAATTCTTTTTTGATTTGTTTCTTCCCTTTCTTGACCTTTGATTATGTCTTCACTCACCTCTGCTTTCACTGACTACAGCATTCAAAAAGTAATTGTATCTTTGGTTTCACTTCCTATTTTTAAAAGCTTAGAAAGTGACCACCTAAATACTTAATTGATGATTACTGGCCATTATTAACAATTTGTTTAAATTCACAGATCCATTTTCGTAATTACCACTTTTCTTTTTAGTATATTTATTTTATTTATTTTTATTTAATTATTTTTCAAGATTTATCTATATGAGAGAGAGCGTGCATGCAAGGGGGGGCGGTGCCAGAGGGGCAGAGGGAAAGAATCCCAAACAGACTCCCTGCTGAGTACAGAGCCCCGCGTGGCTCAACCCCACGATCCCAAGATCATCACCCAAGCCAAAATCAGTCAGATGCTCAACCGACTGAGCCACCCAGGCGCCCCTACCATGTTTATTTTAAATGCAATAGGGTAATGAAATAGTGTTTCTCCATCACAGCATACAATTTTACAGTAAGTGGCTACTATCTTGCTCTTTTGACCAAGTAAAACACTGTCTTCATATTTACTTTTGGGGATTCTGCTCTTTCTCATGACATAAAAACATAATGAGCCAAAGCCAAGCCCTGATGCTCATAAAATCACGATAAACTTGTTCTCCTTTGTTACTGTCAAATAATTTCTGTCCTTCCATACACACCCACACCCACCACCAACTGCAGGGAATCACCAGTGTTCTGTGCTGCGTTCAGCATGACGGGATGCACCATGAATACTAAATGGTAAGCCCATACAGCACTGTAACCAAGGAGCTCGCAGAAACCATTAGAAGGCAAAATTACAGCTGCCCTAACTTCTAGCCAGAGCACTGCTACTGAACATGCCAAACCAAAACCATGTGAGGGGTAACTCCTCACCCAGCATTCACTTCACCAGTTGTCGTAAACACTCTAAAACTCACAGCGACCTTCTTGCACAACTCAAGGGGGCACCATTCGTGTAGTCATGCTGCCCAGCAGCCTTATGAATTTGCTTTTATTTGTCCATCCTGCTTGTTTTTTGTAAAGACTAAAGAAAAAGGGAATTCAATTAACTAAAATCTTCCAGTTACCAGCATTTTCTCAAGATTAGAAAAACAGATAAGGCTCACGCAAATCTCAGAGACATGGTCTCTGCTTTCAAAGCTGTTGGCCTGAAGCTTTCGGATCTTTAAAGAAGCTTGACTTTTTTTTTTTTATTTAAAGATTTTACTTATTTATCTGACAGAGAGAGACACAGCGAGAGAGGGAACACAAGCAGGGGGAGTGGGAGAGGGAGAAGCAGGCTTCCCGCTGAGCAGGGAGCCCGATGCAGGGCTCGATCCCAGGACCCTGTGACCATGACCTGAACCGAAGACAGACGCTTAATGACTGAGCCACCCAGGCGCCCCGAAGCTTGATTTTTGTAAAAGACCTGAGCATACGTTAATCCCGGGCACTAAGGATCATAAGGTCTAGAATATCACAAAATGTCACCATCATATTCTATTAACAGGGTGCTCTGCAGCGATAATATGGCCTGAATTTCTGGCAATTTAATAGATGTGTAAGTACTATGATTGATTTTAAACCTGTGCAAGACTGACCATATAAATGCATTTATACATTAGGGAAAAAAATCTTCTATAAGATTGTGTCCATATTTTGGTATTGGGAAAAAGTGGTTATCATAAGCAGGTATCTGATTTTGTGTTTGCCTTTTTTTTTTTAAATATAAATCGATTGAGTTCATTAGTCTCACAAAGGCTACCTAGGCCTTTAGTTTTTTCATAAAACTGTAAAAGCAGTTTTGCAAAACAGAAAGAAGATTAATAATTTGAGAATAAATACTACGTATACAAGAAGGAAACCACACTCAAAAATTAATCAAAAAAAGCTACAGAAGGGCGCCTGGGTGGCTCAGTTGGTTAGGCGACTGCCATTCGGGCTCAGGTCATGATCCTGGAGTCCCGGGATCGAGTCCCACATCAGGCTCTCTGCTCAGCAGGGAGTCTTCTTCTCCCTCTGACCCTCCCCCCTCTCATGCTCTCTCATTCTATCTCTCAAATAAAATCTTTAAAAAGAAAAAGAAAAAGAAAAAGAAAAAACCTACAGAAGCTTCAATCACACATAAAAAATTTGAAATCCTGAGAATCTCATTCTATGGATTTTTTTTGAAGTAAGTATACAAAGCAATCAGATCCCACTATCATCTCCAGTACACAGTGAACGCAAGAGAAGATGGTAGAAAAAGTCAAGTTATCTGTCCTTTACCTTGGGGCCTGGATGGACTCCTCAGCTCCTGGATGGATGTGCCCAGGATGCCTTTAGTCTGGGTATTTATTTAAAGTCCATATAAATTTTCCTTGAATCGTTTACAATGATCTCTGATCTTAAAAAAAAGAAGTCCAAAATGCATCCCCACCCAATAATACCTCTCCAACAGCATTAAACTAAATTATTTAATTTGCTAGCAGTTTGAAATGAATTTTAATTTTATGTGTACAATTTCATATGTATTAGTGAGAGTTCAAGTATATAAACTATTTAATTTCTTAAACACAATGCTATCTTTCCCCATGAAATAAAACTGAAATGTATTGCTTACAAAACACATACACACACAAAATCCACACTTCCCTACCACCCAAATCCAAAAGAATTTAAAGGAAATTTACCTGTAAATAAATATGAAATCTGCACTCTATTTTAAAAAGATATAGTCCCAGCTCTCTCCTCCTCATGGGCTATCACAACTACTTTCTTAATATTGTTCCAAAGATACTTCCTTTGTGCCTGTGTACATTTTATGTAAAATGCTATTTTCGATGAGGAATTTTCTGTCTTAATTTTTGCATTCATAGAAGTCATAAACTGCTCTGTATGAAATGTTTTAAAAAGCATAACAATTCTTTAAAAATGTCCTCAGGGCACCTGGATGGCTTAGTCAGCTAAGCGTCTGACTCTTGATTTCAGCTCAGGTCATGATCTCAGGGTGCTGGGATGGAGCCCCACATCGGGCTCAGCACTCAGTAGGGAACCTACTTCAGGTTTCTCTCTTCCTCTGCCCCTCCCTCCCCACTGCTCAGGCTCTCTTGCTCTAAAATAAATAAATCAATCTTAAAAATAAGTAAGTCCTAATTGCCTTTCTCTAAAGAACCACATTTAATGAAATGCACTCAGTCATCTAACTCCTACATTGGGGCAGCCCTAGTTTCACAATTCACTTTACTATTATTACCTGATTCCAAGCACTTAAGGTTCTCTGGAATTCCAATGAAAATATCACCGGGATTCAAAACAGAGAAAAAGATGCAACAAACATTCCCTCCCTAATTAAAAGTGTGCCTCCATTAGCAGATGCTTTGCTCTCCGTGAGTTGTGTTGGGTGATTGAGGGCTCAGCCGATGACATAACAGGTCAGGCTGTCAGCAGCTCATTATCAGTACTGTGAATGTGTCCACGGAAGTTCTGAGGAACTGCTTAATCTTTCAGCAGTGCCGTTCAGTACTGTTCCAGTGGGCAGAGAAAGCCACAGCAGATGGTTCGGGCTTGGGAACAGTGGGAAGAAAGCTGTCGAGTGGACTCAGATGGAGGGATTCGGACACCAGCCAGGAGAGCTCAGATTTGATGTTGCTGTCAACAGGAAACTGCGGAAGGTTTCTGAAATTCTCCTCTAAAAATATGCTCCTGCTCCGGACTGGAGGAGCCCTGAGTGGCAGGCAGCATGGAATTAGAATGGCCAATTCAGAGGCGCTAGTAAAATTTAGATTTTGGGTGATGGAGCCCTGGCCTTCTGTGGCGGCATGAACATGTGGGCGTTTTGAAAGAAAAACAGGTAGGACTTGGTGACTAAGCAGATACGGAGACTAGAGAGCGAGAGGTGAGTAAATGATGACTCCACGATTCTGAACATGACCTGGACGTGGTAGCACCACAGGCAGAGGGGAAGTCAGGAGGGAATTTGACTTTTTGTCAGGAAGCTGATGAATTTGGCTCTAGACAGGCTGAATTTGAGCCAAGGTTGGATGGAGAGTTGCAGATACGCACAAGTCGAAGGATAGGATTGGAGATTTTATATAAATACAAAATCTATATATTTGCGTGTGTATATATGTATATGTAAATGTTTTTATTATGGAATATTTCAAACACATCAAACATAGGCCAGGCAATAACGAACTCACATGTACCCATCATCACCTGGCTTCAATAATGATCAGCTCTTAGCCAACCTTGCTTCCTCCAGACTCCCCACCCTGTATTATTCTGAAGCATATTCCAGTCATGGAGAGATTTAAAATTGTGAAGTACAGGGGCTCCCAGCTAGCTCAGTCGGTGAAGCATGCGACTCTTGATCTTGGGGTTGTGGGTTCAAAACCCATATCAGGTGTAGAGATTATTCAATAAAAAAAAGTCAGGGCACCTGGGTGGCTCAGTCGTTGAACGTCTGCCTTCGGCTCAGGTCATGATCCCGGGGTCCTGGGATTGAGGCCCACATCGGGCTCCTTGTTCAGCAGGGAGCCTGCTTCTCCCTCTGCCCCTCCCTCTGCTTATGCGCTCTCTCTGACAAATAAAATCTTGAAAAAAAAAAGTATGAAGCACAGAAAATACAGATTTGAGAAGACCTCAGAGAAGTTTAAAGCAAACCCTCTTATCCTACAAATAAGCAAAGCTCAGGATTAGAGATAGTAATGAATTTCCCCTAATTAAAAAAAACCGTGGAGGGGCGCCTGGGTGGCTCAGTTGGTTAAGTGACTGCCTTCGGCTCAGGTCATGATCCTGGAGTCCCGGGATCGAGTCCCGCATCGGGCTCCCTGCTCAGCGGGGAGTCTGCTTCTCCCTCTGACCCTCTTCCCTCTCATGCTCTCTATCTCTCATTCTCTCTCAAATAAATAAAATCTTTAAAAAATAAAAAACTGTGGAGTTGTAACTAGAACCCAGTTACCTGCAAACAGTTTTATTAAGTTCTCTTTATGAGATGAAATGAGAAAAGAATGACATATAAATTCTTCAGAAAGCTAAAATAGTTTGTAAACATTCTTAAAAAGTAAACATTTGTCTTATATTCACTTTATGTGTAATTCTGTAAAATTAACACCACAGATACCATACATTATAAAACTATAGAACTCTGACCTAGGTCCTCACACTAACTTTGCAGAACAAGAGAACTGTGTTTACTTATCTTTGGTTGGTTTTCATACTGTGGCCCTACAGCCTCTGGGGTCACTCTTAAGTGTGCCTTGAAGACAACAAAAGAGTCCTATCTGCCCAGAGTCAGTTTACTTTTAGCTGCCAGGAAAGTCACCTTGAATGACATGTCACCTCTCATATTAGGCCTACCTACATTTATGGAGCAAGCTTTGTGTGGACTGTGGTGAGCAGAAAGCATAACAAGGCAGTAAGAGTTGTGCTGATATTAATTCCATAGAAGGGCGCAAGCTGAATAACATTCAGCCTGCCCCCCCCCCGAAAAAAAGTATAGTTTTACCAGGAAATATGACAGTTCATGGATCCAACTTAGATTTATAAAAGTAAATTAATCAATGTGAGTCAGAGTTTAAATATGTGGCAAAGTTTTTTGTGAAGATGTGAGAAAGCCAAAATAAATCTTTTTTTTTTAAAAAAATGATTTAATCCTCATGATGAGCCTATGAGTTTGGGGCTCTTTCTCCCACCGTCCCATTCACCTGCTGCCTTAAGGAAGTGAGAATTTCAAAGAGGGTAGTCAATAATGCCCAATGCAATAGCAAAGTTCAAAATGAGAGCAGGCAGAACATCGGGTTGTAAGAAGGCAAATGAAGGACATGAGTCATGGTGGGAACAGAAGCCAGCCAGCCAGCAAATTAAGCTGACCAGTGAAGTTACGTTATAGCCCAATACTATTTTTGTTTAAATATAATCTTCTAGGGATGCCTGGCTGGCTCAGTCTGTAGAGCATGCAACTCTTGATCTTGGGGTTGTGAGGTGAAGCCCCAAGTTTGGCATAGAGGTTACTTAAAAAAAAAAGTTAGTGCCCATTGGTGATGGTTTAAAAATTCAATAAAGGGACAGCTGGGTGGCTCAGTCTGTTAAGCATCTGCCTTCAGCTCAGGTCATGATCCCAGGGTCTCAGGATCGAGCCCAGCATTGCCCCCCCCGCTCTGCTTCTCCCTCTGCCTGCCACTCCCCCTCCTTGTGCTGTTTCTGACAAATAAAATCTTATTAAAAAAAGTTCAATAGACTTTAAGTTTAAAATATATAGTCTTCTAAATATGTTGATTCGCAAAGCTCTTTTATAACTGTTTTTATTTATACACAAGTTTGAGTCTAGTGAAAAAGCGCCCTTTCTCTAGTATGACAATTTTAAGGCCTATTTTTTTTTTTAAAGGCCTCTTTTATATGTTGAGCTTTGTACTAATGCTTTGATTTCAGCCTCTCAATGCACCTCTGCTACAAAGCTCTGGGATCTTAATAGCTGCCTCATCCTTGAAATCGAACATACTTACCCTTGAGAGTTAGCAAACATAGAAACAGGGTGGAAAGAGCCAGAGTCTTGAGGTTTCATATTCTTTAGGGAACTTCTGACCCTGTGCTTTCCTTTGGGTGGAGACAATAATATTAAGAAACTTACCTACACAGAGACTTAAGTTATTAGTATAAATCTCTGCCATACCCCTTTGGGGAGAATGTTTAGGATATAAAGCTTAAGTGTCAACGTTTATGTGACATACTATCCGAATCCTGCAAGTAAACTGATACCAACAGTTTTTAAAGAAATGAAAGTATTGATGCATCAAAGCAAAACACCTATCCTGTCTTCTAGTGTTTAGTATTATTAATTGAATTAGCAAACTGAAATTAACATAAAACTTTAAGTAGAAACATTAACATGATTTGACATTATTTTGATAAGCCCATATTAAATATAACATAAACTTATATTTACCAAGCAAAAGGGAAAACTAAGAATAAAACAGGTATTTCATATTTATCTTTTAAAAGAAGCACCGACCATTTCTTCCAGTTTCCGTCATTTACTTTCTTCCTAACATTCATTTATTCAACAATAATCCAAGCGCCGATGGGCTTGCGGCTCGCTGGGGACACCGAACAAAAGCATCACCATTCTGAGTCCGACTCCTTGCTGTGCAGGTTCCTAGTTCTGACAACAGCTCCAAGAATATCTATTGAGGAAAAACTGAGGCTTTGTCGAGACAGAAAAAATTTTATTTAGCAATTCATTTTGATAATTTTTATGACAATCAAAAGGGAAATAAATACAATACAGCAGTATAAATTTGAGATTCAATTAAAAAATTTAAATTGTTAAATTTTTTTGTTTCATGTACATGTCCCATTTACTCAAACCATAGTTATACAGAAATTTCACTAATACACAAAAAACTGTTCAGTGGTATCACAAGTCATTTTTTTTTTTAAGATTTTATTTATTTGAGAGAGAGCACAAGTAGGGGAAGCAGCAGAGGGAGAGGGAGAAGCAGACTCCCCGCTGAGCAGTGAGCCTGCCATGGGGCTCAATTCCAGGACCCTGGGATCATGACCTGAGCCGAAGGCAGCCACTTAACCGACTGAGCCACCCAGGCACCCCTCATAAGTCATTTTTGAGAATTACTTTTATCATGTTTTCTAATGATGTCCATAAGATTAGCTCCTGTAACCAGGTCATTCTGTGTCTGTTTATCTTTCTGTTGTTCCTTTCTCTTCTGGTCATGAAGGTAGGGGGAATTTAATAACTGGGGGGGAAGAATGGATCCTGTGGGTTTCACTCTTTTTGCAATATCCCAGAAGAGTCTTTTTGAATTGTTATTGATGAAAGTAATTGCTGTTCCATGTTGGCCTAATCTCCCCACTCTTCCAACCTGAAATGAAATGCAAAGGACATTTTCAAAATGTTCATATAAAACCTTAATGTCTCTTGAAAGAAAATGAAGATTAGTATTTAAAGAGGCTTTACTAAGATTAACATTCATTCACATAGCATGTTTTTGAATTGTACCTCAATGTAGTTTGTGAAATCAATTTAGTAGACTGCCACCAGCATATTTTTAATAAAATAGCTCAAACAGAAAATATCAAAGTGACCACATATAATACAAGTAAGTACTGTTTGTGAAACTTGTGTTTCGGTTACGTATCATGTGTGCGTACACGTGTGTGTGTGTGTGTGTGTGTGTGTGTGTGTTTGTGTGTGTGTAGGGTGGTAAGGACATGAAGATGTTTCTTACTGTGGGTAGGTTAAGGTAAAAATTTTTCAAAAGCTACTGCTTTTAGAGCAAGAGGATTATCTGCTTTAGATTACTCCAGTGCCTTTGAAATGTGAGATTTAAGCAAATTCATTTTCGCAGTTATTTCTCATTTTGATAAAATTAAATGGACACAAATTGGTGATGGAAACACATGATAAGAAAGAAAATTTACTTGTTTCCAAATATACTGAGAAACTCTTCAGAAAAGGGCAAATACATAGTCATGGGCAATTTCTGCTCCTCAGTTGAAATGTAGAACTTAAAGTCTATATTCAGAGTATTTAAATGAACAGTTGCTGCCAACATATAGGACATTTTTAATGTTGTAAAAAAACAAAACAAAACATGGCCCTCCAGGGAATGAGACTGGGAACAAGGGAAAGAATGTTGTTTTATTTAATTATGTTACTGAATTTTTCCAATAAGACTAAAAATTAAAATAAAATACAGCTGCACTCACATACTGGAAGAAAATATTTACAAATCATGTATCTGGTAAAGGTTTTTAAGAATATATATATAACTTTTACAACTCAGTATAAAAGGACAACCCAACTGAAAAATGGGCAAATAATTTAAACAGACATTTCTCCAAAGAAGATAAACAAACGGCCAGTATGTACATGAAATGATGTTCATTAGTCATTAGGGAAATGCAAATCAAAACACAAAGAGAGGGGGGCCTGGGTGGCTCGGTCGGTTAAGTGTCAGACTCTTGATTTCGGCTTAGGTCGTGATCTTAGGGCTGTGAGATAGAGCCCTGCGTCGGGCTCAGCACCCAGCTCGGAGTCAGCTTGTCCCTCTCCCTCCCCCTCTACCTTCCCACTGTGTGCTCTCTCTCTCTAAAATAAATAAAAATAAAATCTTAAAAAAAAACACAAGGAGATATCACACTTCACACCCATTAGCATGGCTATAATTAAAAATATAAATAAATATTTAATAAAGATTTGGAGAAATTGGAGCCCTTGTGTATCACTGGTGAGAATGTAAAATCGTGAAGCCACATTGGAAGAGTCTATCAGTTCCTCAAAATGTTATGCACAGAATTACTATGTGACCCCTAGGTGTATGCCCAACAGAAATGAAAACGAACGAATGTTGGCAAGGATGTGCAGAAAAAGGAACCCCTGTGCTCTGTTAGTTGGAATGCAAACTGGTACAGCTTCGCATGGAGTTTCCTCAAAAAATTAAAAACAGAATTACCATATGATCTAGTAATTCTACTACTGGGTATTTACTCAAAAGAATAGGAAAACACTAATTTGAAAAGATATAGGCACTCCTATGTTTATTGCAGCATTATTTACAATAGCTAAATTATGGAAGCAGCCATGCCACCTCTATGGAAGTGTCCATCCACAGATGAATGGATAAAGAAGACATGGTGTGTGTGTGTGTACATATATATACATATATATAAAATGGAGTATTACTCAGCCATAAAAAAGAATGGAATCTTGCCATTGGTAATAACACGGATGAATCTAGACGGTATAATGCTAACTGAAATAAGTCAGTCAGAGAAAGACAAACACCGTATGATTCCACTCATATGTGGAATTAAAGAAACAAAACAAATGAACAAATTAAAAAAGAGATAAACCAAAAAAGAGACTTTTAACTATAGAGAACAAACTGATGGTTATGGGGCGGGGGGAGATGGGTAAAATAAGTGAAGGGAATTAAGAGTACATTCATCATGATGAGCACTGAGTAATGTATTGAATTGCTGAATCACTATATTGTACACCTGAAACTAATATAACACTGTATGTTAACTATACTGGAATTTAAAAAAAAAAATGAAGACCTATGTCCACATAAAAACTTGTACATGAATGCTTACAGCAGCAGTATTCACAGTAAACAAAATGTAGAAACATGCTAAATCTCTAATAACTAAGGAACAAAGAAAGGTGATATATCCTTACAATGCAATATTATGTAGCAATACAAAATGTACTGATATATGCTACCATATGAGTGAAACTTGAAAACACTGTGATCAGTGAAAAAAGCCAGAGAAGGCTACATACCATACGATTCCATTTATATGAAATTTCTAGAAGAGATAAATCTATAAAGACAGAAAGTAGTGGTTGCTTAAGAGACAGCACACACATACACGTTTGAGATGAAGAATGGGGAGTGACTGCTGATGGGATGGGTATGGGGTTTTCTTTTGAGATGATAAAAATGTTCTAAAAATTGAGGGTAGTAATGGTAGTACAACTATATGAATATACTAAAAACCACCGAATTGTACACTTTCAAGTGGTGAATTATGTCAATTGAGACAAAATTTATTGAGATATTTTATACTGAGACATAAGCTTTTTAAAAAAATAACTGCAATAGTCTACAAACTCTAAAAGACTTAACAAATTCAAAATTATTTCCCCAGAAGCTCCCTGCCCCTAAATTAAAAGCAGACACATAGGGGCACCTGGGTGGCTCAGTCAGTTAAGAGTCCGACTCTTGATTTCGGCTCAGGTCATGATCTCAGGGTTGAGACTGAGTCCCGCCATCATCGAGCTCCATGCTCGGCGGGGAGTCTGCTTCCCTCCCTCTCCTTCTGCCTCTTCCCCCACTCATGCATACACTCTCTCTCTCTAAAATAAATAAATAAATCTTTAAAAGCAGACACATAGGAATACCTACTATAATTTAAAATACACATATCCTAGCAGTGCCTGGGTGGCTCAGTCAGTTGAGCACCTGACTCTTGGTTTTGGCTCAGATCATGATCTTACGGGTCGTGAGAGTGAGTGAGCCCCCAGTAGGCTCTGCGCTCAGTGGGGAGTCTGCTCTGCTTATCCCTCTCCCTCTATTCCTCCCTCCACTGGTGCTCTCTCTTTCTCAAATAAATAAAATCTAAAATAAATATATAAATCTTAAAAAACATAAAATACATGTATCCTAAAAAAAATATATGAATAAAATAAAATACACATATCCTTTAACCTATCAGGTCTCCCACACATTTATCTTACAAATATACTGCATGAGAGGAGTAACTATATAGGTGGATGTTCAGTGCAGCATTATTATTATTATTATTTTTCTAAATAGGCTCCATGCCCAGTGTGGAGCCCAATATGGAGCTTGAACTCATGACCTGAGCTGAGATCAAGAGTCAGATGTTTAACCGACTGAGCCACCCAGGTGCCCCATGCAGCATTATTTAATAACAAATATTAGAAACATTTGACTTCCATCAAATTATAAACGATTTATTAAATAAATTATGATAATCCATACAACAGATTACCATGCAGCAATGAAAACAGATCAAGCCCAATTAAACAAGTAAAAACATTTAAAGAGTTTAGAACAGTGCCTGGCCATATGGTAAGCATTTCATATACATTAATATTTTTTAAATGGTACCATTATGTATGCTAATAAGGAAAGATGCCTAATATGTATTTAATAAAGAAAGGAAGGCATAGATAGTTGGCATAATATGGTCTCATTTATGCAGTAAGTATAACAGGGTACGTATGTACATGTGTATTTGTGCATAAACAGGCATTTATATTTTCTGCGCCGTTAACTGTCATAACCACTCAAAGGTAGGAGGGCTATCTTACAAAGACCTATTTTTCATTTTGGGGTGCCTGGGTGGCTCAGTCACTTGGGCATCTGACTTGATTTCGGCTCGGATCATGATCTCAGAGTCATGAGATCGAGCCCCAAGTTGGTCTCCATGCTCAGCAGGGAATCTGCTGTAGATTCTCTCGCTCCCTCTGCCCCTCCCCCTGCATGCACATGTGCACGCTTTCTCTCTCTCTAGGATACACAAACCTTAAAAAAAAAAAAAAACCAAAAGACAAAAAATAACATAAACTTATTTTTCATTTTATATCTTTTGTTATTTACATTATTTCTTTTTGTGTATATTCATACTTCAATTACTGAAGCAAGCAAACAAACAATACCCTGATACAGAACTAGAAAAGCAGAAGGATATGGGGCCATTCTGAGTAGAATTCAACACCCCCTTCAACACCCGAGGCCACTGCTCAGGGTACATTGTGAATAACTGAGAGCCACAGGGTTGACGTTGGGATAGCAAGAAAATGTTAAATAATTATAATCAGACTACTCTATTTAAGAAGCAAAGAAGCTTCTTAAGTATCTTAATATCTTGGAAAGATGACCAACCAAAATCATTAAATTAAAAGTTTGAAAGAAAATAAACTTCTGATTTGAGTGATCTGAGCAACCCACTCTTATATGATAGTCAATTCCCTGATGCACAGGTAAATGGGGTGCCACCGAGAGAGAGAGGCACTGCTATATTACTAAGTAAAAATACAAGCAACAATGCATTCAAGGCACTAAAAGCGTTTCAGTGGGTGATCCAAGTAAATGTGGCATTCAGAGGTAATTCTAAGAACATGACAGAAAGACTTTACTTGAAGAGTCTGTAAGTGATGCCAGAGAAGGAAGACAGGTAGCACTCAGGGAGATAAGGTGACGCTAAAAGAAAGGTCTATTTCTGCTCCAAAGAAGAGCTGCTGTTATCTCTGGCAGCAAAATAAAGAAATAAAACTTTAATAGGTGAAAGTCTAGAACAAATAAGGATATGAAGAAGAGATGAAGACAAGATTCCTAAAAAAAACCAAATACTTTAGTGGATTAATTTTATTTTGGCCAGATATATTAACTTAAAACAAAGCCTTTTTTCCCCCTGATTATAAAAGCCATTTAATATGCTTACAGAATAAGAAATATAAAGGAAGTAAAAATAAACCAAAAACTAACTACTTAAATTTTTTTTAAACTAACATTTTAGGTTATTATTTCTAATAATTTTTAACCCATTTTAGGCATACATACAGTTCTTTAAAACAAAATTTAGTTTACATCCATATATACATATTTTTAAAGATTTTATTTTTAAGTAATCTCTACTCCCAACAGGGGGTTTGAACTCATAACCCTGAGATCAAGAGTCACATGCTCTACCAACTGAGTCAGACAGGCGCTCCTATACATATATGCTTTAAAAACAAAACGATATGAGTTTTTTTATGTCTATGATAAAACGTTTTTTCTTTTTAGTTACCATTCTACTGACAATGCCTCGCGCAAGAAAACTCATAATGGAAACATATAAAATCTCTTTACCTGATGCACATACTCATCCATACTTGACGGCATATCGAAATTGACAACCAGCTTGACAGTGATCAAGTCTAGGCCTCGTCCCAGGACTCCTGTGCTCACTACAACTTCATAGTCTCCTTCAAGTAATCCCTTCCCCACAAAGCAACACAATTCATTATTCAGAATTTATCTTACGTGGTTTTACATAATTCAGATCTTTTTTTCAAAACTTTCTTCAATATTGTTGCCGTATCTTTTCAATAAGTAAAGGTCTTAGTATACCTGAGAAACGTGTGCAGTTTAAGTTCTTCCTGGCCCCTCCCCACCCCCGCATCAATTTTTTCCTATTAATGTACTCTGGCAAACTTTTCCAAGGGTGAATTACTGCTCTGCCCCAGTCTAAACTGACCTGATTTCAGAAATGGTGGATTCTGAATTAGTAATCTATTTAGATTAATCCTGTAGGGAACAGGCTTATTGCTCCCAAAACACAGAAGCCTGAGCAAGGGAACAATTAGCTCACAGTCACTGTTTGCCTGAAGTTCTTGCAGTCATTAAAAAAACATCTGCTTTAAAAACCAGCTGGTAATATGGGGTCCCTTGAAAAGACAATGCTGAGTGTCAAACCTTCAATATGTTTTTCCTTTCTGTTTGTGATTTCTCCGAATGTATAGATACGGTTTTTAGACCTGTGATTTTCTGCACTGCCTCGCTCAAGAGATCTGCTCCCAACTTGCAGTCCACAAATACTAACACTGGAGGCTTGAAGAGTTTCTTATCCTGAAAAATGAAAAACATGTATTTAAAATTATTCATAGAGGGGCGCCTGGGTGGCTCAGTCGTTAAGTGTCTGCCTTCGGCTAAGGTCATGATCCCGGAGTCCTGGGATCAAGCCCCACATCGGGCTCCCTGCTCCACGGGAGGACTGCTTCTCCCTCTCCCACTCCCCCTGCTTGTGTTCACTCTCTCGTTGTGTCTCTCTCTGTCAAATAAATAAAATCTTTAAAAAATAAATAAAATAAAATAATTCACAGAACATAAATTACAATGGGAAGTTTTTCTGAAAACATTAGTATAAGCTAGTTATCCATAGGTTTATAGAGGAAAAATGAGTGTTAAAATGTTTTCTTTCAAATATGCACAAACAGAAGTGCAAAACTCTACTGCTCTGCACATTTCTCCATCATTTCATTAATATAGCAAAAATAACTTTAAAATTTTGAGTGCAATTTAAAATTTTAAATACTGTTCCTAAGTAAGTACAAACCATATTTAACTTAATACTTTATTTTTTAATTAATTTTTTTGAGAGAGCGTGCGCATGCACACAAGCTGGGGGAGGGAGAGAGGGAGAGAGAGAATCTTTAAGCAGGCTCCACACTGAGCAAGGAGCCCAACATGGGGCTCGATCTCAAAACCCTGAGATCATGACCTGATCCGAAATCGAGTCAAATGCTTAACTGACTGAGGCACCCAGGCGCCCCCTTTATACTTTATTTTTAAATAACTGAGCTTACACATTATCACCCACTTAATACATTTCTATTTAAACAAATTACTGCTGGGACGCCTGGGTGGCTCAGCCGGTTAAGCAGCTGCCTTCGGCTCAGGTCATGATCCCAGGGTCCTGGGATCGAGTCCTGCATCGGGCTCCCTGCTCAGTAAGGAGCCTGTTTCTCCCTCTGCCTAGTGTTCTCCCTGCTTGTGCTCTCTCTCTTTCTGACAAATAAATAAAATCTTAAAAAAAAAATAAACAAGTTACTGCTAAAAAATTCTATTTCTCAAGGACAGAATGGCCAAGAAAGAACTTGTCCTTATCTGATACATAAAACTACAAAAATTTTTTGAAACAAAAAAATATTATTTAGGAATAATCTTGATATTTAAATGTCTTTCTATAATACGGAAAATAAAAAGCAACCCTGCATCCATAGAGCATTTATTTGATCCCCACAGAATTCCGAAGTAAAGCAATTTATTATTAAATATCTATACTAAATTCTGCAAAAGCTGCATCCAAAAATCATTATCTTAAGAACTGTGAAAGATGCAAACACAATCTACAAAACAGGGTTGCTTTACTACTCACATTTAAGATTTCAAATAATTTTTTCTTTTTGGCTGGTTCTTCCACCCACAAAATAATCTGGCGCACACTGGAACAGGGCAGGTTCTTTTCCCCAGTGATAATTCTCACAGGATTATGCAGAAGCTGGCTTGCTAGTTGTTCTATGCTAGTTGGAATTGTAGCTGAAACCAAAATGGTCTGACCATCATTAGGAACGTTTTCCAAAATGTCAAGCACTTGCTGTTGAAAGCCCATCTTTAACATGGTATCGGCCTAAAATAAAATCATTTTAAAGTTAGTCCTATTTGACATTAAAACCCTGAGCCACCCAAGGAAAAAACAGATATGATTAAGAACATAAAAAATTAAAAACTTTTAAACAGAAGAATATACCACAATGTGAAAAGATAAAGAATTGGGAAAATATATATTTACATAAAATTAAATATTGTATAATTATATGTTTTTAGTAATATACAAAGATTCTTATAGCATTATTAATAGTGGCAACAAATATATAAACCCTAAATATCCATCAATTGGGGATTTGGTAAATAAAATATGGTAGATCCATCCACATAATACAACCTTACGCTATCATTAATTATGAGTGGAAAGTCCTTTATTAAGTGATAATGAGTCACTATTAGGAAGAAAAACGCTAAGTACAGAACACTATGTGTACATGATACCATTTGTATAGTGCTAACTCTGGGGAAAAGGCCTGCAAGGCTGTGGAAGGGAATGCAATTTAATTTTTCAAACCCAAAGTTTGCAAAGTTTGGGGCTTTTTTTTCTACCACGGGCATATATTTATAATAAAATATTATATAAATTTAAAAAATTTAGTGTTGAGGGCTTTCACTTCCGTATATACTTCTGCATTGCTAGTTTTCAAAAACAATTTATGTATTACTAAGCAAACAGAAGAAAAAATTTTAAGTTAGTGCTGCTTTAAAATAATAAAAGATAAAGGCTATCTTGATTTTTAAATACAATCCAGGTATCTATAATTTTGAAAAATAAGAGTATTTAGACTAAAGCATTGTATTTTTAAGTGTCTGCTAACATGGAAGTTTGAACACTAGTTTTAATACTATTCATTCTATGACATTTCAAAAATCTAAAATAATCATGATGGTCTAGATTTGATCCTGGCTCTACCTTAGACCTTAAATTAAGCATGCTAATGAATGGCTATACGCCTCAGTTTTTCCTTTTACAAATGAGAATGATGATAATAATAATTACCCCGTAGGGCTGTTATGAGGATTAATGAGATAAAATACATTAAGATACTTGGGACCACACTCACAGCATGGTAAGTCTCAATGTTTCAATTTACCATGAGCCACAGAGCATGTGCACATGCACACAGTAGTATGTCTTGCAAACATCCCGCTTTTCCTCAGTAATCCCACTAAGCCCCCCTCATCTCAGGAGATGGCCTTCCTTCTCCCTGGTTCAGAAAACAGAGAGGCCATAAGAAATAAATTCGCCCAGTATCTCTTCTCATCCAAGCTTCCCTGCATCTAATCTGTTTACGCTAACAAGCCCCAAGTCCAGCTGCTTCTCTCCAGCTCACAGTTGTGAGACTGCTCCTCAACCTGTCACCCCCATACCTGAAGTCATCCATCCCAAGCATCCAGAATGTTCTAGAACATAAAACGTCTGTTACTCCTCTGCTTAAACCCTCCAGCAATTTCCCATCACACATAGACTAAAACCCAACTGCTAACCACAGCCTGAAGTCCTACAGTTTTCACCCTCATTCACTTCTCTGACGTCATTACCTACCACTCCTCCATGTCACGCCCCACGACCCTGCCACACCAGGCTTCTTTCTGTCCCTGACTACCCCAATGTTCGCTCCCACATTAGCTCCTGCGCACTGCTGTTCTATCTGAAGCAGTCTTTCCTCCAGATGGGTCTTTGTGTGGCTGGCTCCTTCTCGTTCAGGTCTCAGCAGAATGTCACTTAGAGAGCCCTCCTCTGATACCTAATTTCCCAGTTGTCTCTGTCACATGACCTGTGTACCGACATCTGTCATGGCTTATCTCACTTTCCATTGTATCCTCAACACCAAGGACAGTCTCTAGCATGTAAAAAGCCCTCAAAATGCATTTCATGAACAAACAAGCACTGAAAAAGCACTGTCAGGCAGCTCACTAGTCGGGGTGTCCCAAATCCCCTTACAGACAACAATCACCCAGGACGAGTTTTTTAAATATTCCTGGACTCCAACTCAGGCCTGTTGACTCAGGATACCCAAGTAAGAGGTCTGGTCTTCCATTACATTCACTGAGCACACTGGGTGATTCTTACCTTTAGGGAAACTTGGGCCAACACTGTGCTTGATTGTGGGGCTATATCAAGGAACATAATACAAGAGAAATGATACAGTCTACATACAGGTCAACAGAGCAGAGAGGAAAGAAGGCCTGAAGTCTATCTGGGGGACTGATGGAAGGTTTCAGAGACATGGACTCATAAAGAAGAGCAGGTGGATGGGATGGGAGAGAATTCTAGACTAAAGGACAGATACATGGAAGACACAGAGAGTGACAGAGCACAGTTTTCTAATTTTAAAGCAATTATCTTAGTGAGAATGCCTGACCATTCCTGTATCTTCACCCTCCTCTCGAAACAGTGGCCTCTCTTTTCAGGGAGAGTACTTGTTCTCAGTTCCTTCCTGGTCTCTCAGATTACTTCTCTATTTACAGACTCATCTTCAAACTCCACAAGCAGACACTTAGCCCCAGCCTTTGTCCCTCTCGAACCTTCCTCCCTTGGAGAAACCAGTGTGGCTCACGGACGCTAATGCCCATTTCTCATATCCACACAGTATTTCCCCTTCACCCACCATTCACAAGAAATTTGACATCTCTAAAACCAAACTCAAATATTATTGTCAAGCCCCAACCCATACCCACTTGTCCTTTACTTAAAATTAAAGGCACCACCAGAATTTATGGAGTCCCCTCAACCACCTTCTTCTTCATCTTTTCTCATATTCAGCCACTAGAAGATTCACGAATGATTTATAGCGATTCTCAGATGTACTCATGCCTCCCACTGCCTCCACCCTGTCCCTGACCCTGCTCACCTACTGTCTGGGTTGCTTGCCATTCTGTCCCACAGATTCTTTCTTCTTTAATGTCTCTTGCATGGAGCAGCAGAATAACCTTGCTAAACCACCACTTTCCACATGTGACACCCAAACTCAATACTTTAGAAAGCCTCGTTATTTCCCACATCAAATCCAAAGTCCTCCGCCTCCCTTTCAAGGTCCTCTATGACTTGACCCCACCCTAACTACCCAACTTTACTTCCTGTTATTTCTCAGGAAGAATGCTTCAAGCTGGCTGGCCTCTCTGTGCTTGTGCTTGGCCTTTCTGGCTCTGCTGATGTTAGCTTCTTCACCTGGAATACTGAGACATGGTCTAGGTTTCTAAATCCTTTTCCATCTGTGGACGACCAGATCACATCCCATGACATCGGAGAAGCCATTTTTTACGGTGCCAATTCACACATTCTCTCCTTTCTCCTTCTTAACTGTCCTGAACAATTAACATATCATACGTAGTCCCATTAGTTCACTAACAGTTTATATCAGGATTCAGCAAACTAAGGCTCTTGGGACAAACACAGACCTTCATGTGTTTTTGTAAATAGAGCTTCATGGAAAAGCAGTCACACCCAATCATTTACCTACTATCTATGGTTGTACTGAGCAGTTGCAACAGAGACCATGTGGCCCCCAAAGCCTAAAATATATCCTATCTGCTCCTTTACAGAGTTTGCCATTCCCTGGCCTGCATTACACCTTCCACCACTTTTGTATTTCAGGATAGATGATAATGTTCTTGCCTTTACTTCAAGTGTTTGTGTCTTTTTCTCCAGTAAGATTTCTGCACTTTGTAGGCCGGAATAGTATTTAAAATTTCTTTGTGATGCCATCCCAACTGACCCAGAGTTGGTCAATCTGTACCTAAAGAGCACTTCTGTGCCAACGTTTCAGTACATGACCAATTATGTTGTTTACCAGGTCATCTCCTTAAAGGCGGAGGAGCTGGGACGGAGGCTGCAGAGAGGAAGCACTCAGCACAGGTTTGCTGAATGAATACTCCTTTTGTATTCTGAGCACAGCACTGAGGTGCCCTGTGAAAGCTCATTCCTTGGCGAGAGTGGAAATGTGGAGAGAAGCAAGCAGGAATGGAACCTAACTTTAAAATCTGTATGAGGGTCAGTTTTTTAGGCTCAGAGCATGGCGAGAACTTCAGAGCACGGTGAGAACTTCAGAGCACATGGGCTTATCAACAATGGGAAGCCTACCCATACTTGCAGGGTGGAAGTAAGTCTGATGATAATCAGATGCAATAAATCAGTTAAAACAAAAGGCACACCAGGAAAATGCTGACTTAGCAGTACTTTTTAAAGGACTGAATAACAGTTCACAATAGCCAAGGTATGGAAACAACCCAAGTGTCCATCAGCAGATGAACAGATAAAGAAAATGAGGTGTATAAATATTATTCAGATGGAAAATTCCTTCACTTTTAGTAACATGGATGGACCTGGAAGACATTATACTCAGTGAAGTAAGCTAGACAGAAAAAGACAAAAACTATATGGTATCATTTATACGTAGAATCTAAAAAAGTTAAAAAGAAGAAAATAAAAGTCAAATTCATAGAAATTAGGAGAAACATGATTGCCAGGGGCTGGAGAGTGGGTGAAATTGGGAGAGGTCTGGGGTTAAAGGGTAAAACTTTCAGTTATAAAATACATAAGGTCTGAAATCATAACACGGTTACCACAGTTGATACCAATGTATTGTATAACTGAAATTTGCTAAGGGAGTAGAACTTAAATGCTCTCACACACAAAAAAGTAAATATGTAAGAAAAAAACAAAAAAATAATAAAGGACTGAATATAATTACACTTATATAGGACTTTTCAGTCTATGAGACACGTTCACAATCACTACTTCGTCCTTGCCACAGCTCCGGAAGATTAAATGACTTGCCCGGCGTGCCACAGTGGGTAGAGGAAAGGCTCAACTCCTAGTCTTGCAGATCTCACGTGTTCTTTCCACACCCTCTGGTACCCTACTGCTACTTCCGGGGGCCCACAGAAGGTGGGCCACGTTGCCATCACTGGTCAGCCCATGGACCCCACATTTCTGATCACCGCTGGTGGGACATGTGTGAGAGTGAGCGTGCGATGCACTGCGGGCAGAACCGGCCCATGCCCAGTCTGGGCAGACACATGGCTTTCTGTTCCCATGCCTGTTCACGTGGTGGAATATCATCAGATAATAATATATTTATTTCCTCTTACTAAGCAAACCAAAACTATAAAAATGCCTATATGCTCTATGTCACACTGAAAATCACAACCACAGACACTTATGTCCACATAGAAAAAAATACAAAAGGTCATCCCACTAAGCATCATTAGCTACTTCCAAAATCCCTCTTAATAGTTATTTGCCACAGATACATTTATTTTTGTAGACAAATGATAGCCAGTGTCAAATGTTTAAAAAACTTATCACTGAGAATATAGATGCTGGATTTGTGTTCTCTGTCACTTAGGAAAAGACAGCTGCTTGTATTTATTCATGTGGTTTCATTTTGGTGCACTACAGGTTAGCAGCAGCACTACACAGGAACCAGCTTAAGACTGACTACTACAGTTAAAAAAAAAAAAAAATTCCTAAATTTTTTCCTTTGGGGGAGAAAATGCCTGAATACACGGTGAGATTATATAACTGTAATATACTTTTCATAAATTATATAAAATTATGTGACTAATATTCTAAACAACACTACTTACTTCATCTACTACTACAATTTTTATACCACGGAGTTCTACAGAGCTCTGTTTTACTATATCCAGAAGTCGCCCAGGAGTTGCTATGATAACCTGAAGAATAGAGAAAAAGGAAAAAAAAATTAGATAATATTTCTTCCTTTCTTCCTTCCTTCTTTCTGTCTATACTTACTGAGTGGCTAATATGTGCCAGCCACTGGGTTAAGTCCTCAGAATTCAATGATGATTAAGTCACACATAGTCTCTGCTCTCATGAATCTTATAACACAAAGGAAGGAACAGATAAAACAAATAAATGCCCATGAGGTCAGTATAACATGCAGTGAATGGAGCCATCTATCCAGTCCTAGCTGACATATAAGCTAAAACCTAACGGAGTAGTGGGAGCCGCTGAGGAGAGGGCAGCGGGAAAACATCCAAGAACCTTCTGAAGCTGGCTGACCCCTGAGGTTTCCACGGGGTGAAGTGGGGGTAGAAAGACTTGGATGAGGCTTGAAACGAGGCAGAGGCCAGACCTGGAAGGGCCTTGCAGGCAGGCTGACCGCTATCTGGCTTTGTAAACAAGTGCAAATCCCTTAACCTCTTTGGGCCTGCTGTTTTGTTTTTAAATTAAAAGGCTGGGCACAATGATTTCTAAAGTTGTTAAGGCTCTTAACACTTTTATAATACATTAGTTAAAGCAGTGGTTAAAAGTAGGGCCTGTTTAGTCAAACTTCAGTAGGGATCTTAGCTCTAGCACTTAATAATGGTATGAGTCTCTGTTCTCACATTCATAAAATGGAAATGATAATAATTATTGTGAGGATTAAATGAGACAGTGCCTGGTGTAAAGTATAGTAGAGTTACAAATGATCTAATAAATTCAATTGTATTCCACTTTTCAAGGACACACCAACACCATGGTGAGACAGATCACGGAGAATGATGAAATTTCAGGGTTGTAAGGATCTGTATCTACAGAACTAGAGTTCCGCTTAGTTTCTTCAGAAATACCGTAAACATTTAAATGTTTTAATTATTTTGAACTGAGTTCATCCCTTCTATTCCTATTCCATGTTTCCCCCTCTGCTGGTTTGGAAATTATAAACTTTTTTCCCCATTCTTTTAGTGCGGGAATTCCCTTGAATTTTAATAAACGTATATAAACTTAATACTAAAGTAAACTGACATATTTACCTTTTTCTTGAACAATCAAGGGCAAACGATTTAACACCAATCACAACTTTCATGCACTTATATGCTACAGTCGGCCAATATTTTACTTCTATTTCTTTTTAAACCCACAGATTGTTCATTATGACTTTTTGTTTAGTCAATGTGTGTTTACATTTACCCACATGCTTAGGATTTTCTTTGCTCGCCATTCTTTCTTTGATCCCACACCTTCTTTTCCAGAATCATCTTCTTTATATGCAGAATATCTTAGTTTGGTGTTCTTTTAGATAAATCTACTGGTAATAAACTCTCTCAGTTTTGTTTATCTGAAAAGGTCTCTACTTTGCCCTGGCTTTTGAAAGATCACTTTGTTGAAGAGACAGATTTTTCAGTTATTTTTTCTCAGAGAGTATCTGTGAAGGACACGGCCTGGCATGGGGAGTGGGAGAGTCAGCAGGGTGACGTGGGGGCCTCCGGAGAAAGATGACCCTGCACAGGGTGTTGCAGTCTAAGGGGGTGAAGAGTGTACAGGGTGGAGTTTAGGAAGGAAGGCATCACTGTGGGGCAGGGGATGGAGATGAGGATGGGTGAATGGTTACATATAAGATGGTTGATCAAGTAAATAAATATATACAAGATAACAGCAGGTTTCTCACTGCCAGAGTGACAAATATGGAAAGAGAAAATGTCAAAATGAATCTTGCTGTGTTGAATTAGAGTTGGAAGTATCGACATGAACCCATGGTCTATGATAAATGTAGATGCAGAAATACGTCTGACTTATGGAATAGTCTCTCCTTTATTCACTGAGAAGTGCTAGGAGCAATGATAACTTAACAGCAGAGAGCCAATAGCAGTGAACCCAACCAAGAGCCCAGATCTTGGTTCCTAAATACTATCCTCTACCAGAAGGAGTCAGGGCAGTATGGGGAAAGGCATGATTCCAGGGCAGAGCCAAAGAAAAAACAATGTAAGCATGAACATCTTCTTCACATAGAAAGAAACAAAGCGCTCAAAGAATGATGGGGATATAATAAAAGGCCACAGAAACTAACTTCACAGTGTTTCCATGCTCAAATTGGGGAATTGGAGAACCAAAACAAATAATGGTAATAACGGATTATAATCCTTTAAATATAATAGGTAACCATGAGTCATACTGATATATATAAAGAAAGAATAAGTTGGAAATTTGGTAAAGCACAAGGAATTTACAGTATGAAAGTACTCAAAATACTTAACTAAATACAAAGGGAAAAAATAAACTTTACAGTTACTTTACAGATGATATCACCCATAAAAGGACAAACTCTGTATCATCTAAAAGGATGCAATGAAAAGAACAAAGCATCTCTTCCATGATATTCCTTTCAAAGATACATAACTTGAATCTAATCAATTGAGGGACCTTCTTCAAAGTAAGCAGTTTATAATCCTTAAAAGTGTCAAGATCATGAAAAAAAAGCAAAGGCTGAACTGTTCTAAACAGAAGGAGATGAAAGAGACATGACAACTAAATGCAAAATGTGATTCTGAATTGCATTCTTGTGCTGTTAAAAAGGAAAGTTGACGGGACGATTAGTAAAACATGAATGGGTTCTGAGGAGTAAACGACAGCAATGGTAACTCCTGAAGCAGTCCAGTGTTTCAATGTTAACTTCCTGATTCTGTAACTGTATTGTGGTTATGTGGGATAATGTCTTCATTTGTAGGAACCACACTCTAAAGTATATTAGCTATGGATCCTTAGATAAATGCCATCTTCCTGAGATTCAACTTCTCAACCATAAAAGATGGGATATGCCCACCCAGCTTCAAGAGCAAATGTGATGATTAAATGAGATAATGAAGGTGAGAACATCCAGCAGCATTTGGCATATGACAGGCACTCAATAAATTGTGTTCCTTTCTGATATAAAACAACCTTAAAAAAATTAAGGCTTACTTGGTTAAGAATTTAAAGGTCAACCTACAAAAACAAAAACAAAAATAAAGGCTAACCTCAAATCACACTTATGAGTTCTTCAAAGGCAAAAACAAAACACCACCACCAAAAAACCCAAGCTCCCATATTGCTTATACTTTTCAAAGGCATTTTATCAAATTGGTGCTTACCTTCACATGTTGTCGCAAACGATAAAGCTGTGGGGGTAAGGGTAAGCCCCCTACCAGAAGAACAGTCTTCATGCGTGGCAGACCACTCATCAATTCTTTAGCTTGGCTCTCTATCTGAATGGCTAACTCTCTTGTTGGTGTAAGAATGAGTGCAGATGGAGTTTTGCTCTGCAAAGATGTGAAAAACAAGTCTAAAAAACGCCAGCAATTAATTCCTGCTGATGTGGACTAAATCTTCAAAGTGATTCTGGGAGTGTTCCTATCAGTTCAACTGGATATGAACCCTCCTGCCTTCTGTTCACTGCAGATTTCCTCCCCCCAAAACCACCGTAAATTGAACCCTTCCTTATATAACAGATATACAGTGCACGGTCAAAACTGGGGCCAGGGAGAAGCACCCACGATAATCAGGGTGGGAAAACTGAAGGTCAACTGGACACTGCAATCTCTAGCCACGCTCCTCTGAAGAGAAAACCATGAAGATCTGGTTAGAGCTTGGTATTCCACCCTTGATAATTCCCCCTCAGCTCTCCTGGAGATTCACTTCTTTCTTTGTCCAAAGAACTTACTGTTATAAATGTCCTATTTCCTGACCTATAGCTCTATTTTGGACATCCAGTGAGTTTTACTTATACTTTGAACATCTAATGTTTTTTTTTTTTCCTCACATTATCTTCTATGATTCTTCAGTTTTCCAAATTTCTTTACCTCTCCTCTCTTTGCCTGCGTTTTGCACTGATTTCCCTTCCTGTCCTACTTCAGACCTCACAGACTCACTAGTACTTGGCAAATATGTCAGGGAAATTAATTACGTGTGGGGGTGCTTTGCACACTATAAACTAACAAAGTAAGGTAGCATTATTTTAAGATGAATCATGAATCACATTTAAGTGTGTATTTTGAACTATATAACAACATTCCAACTTTGGTATAAATCAGTTTTTTCAAAACACAAAATCCAAGGAGGCTACACTGACACAAAAATTGCAGGTCATCCAGTCAGCGGGATTTTTTTTTTCCCCAAAGCAAAAGGCTATTTCTTGAACAGAAAATTTGTTGAAAGAAATTATTTTGTAAGGAAAGGTATTTTTAAGACCTTCAATGAAAAGATCTTCGGTTCAATCCGATAAAAGAAAAATTCCTTAAAATTATGTTTTTCATACAAACTATCAGAAGCAAATTCACCACGAGCACTAATGACTTAAGTGATAGTTTCAGTTTGCAGTTTTAACATAATTAAGGATGAAACTTGGTATATACCTGACTTGCTTCTGAGAGTAACACGTGTGAACTCTTACCTCACATAAAGTTCGGGTGATAACAGGAAGAAGAAAAGCAGCTGTTTTTCCTGAGCCAGTATCAGCACTGGCCAGAATGTCTCTTCCCAGAAGTCCTACAGGAATCATCTGCATTTGGATGGGGGTTGGAACTTCATAACCTGATTTCTTCAAGTTGTGATTCAAGGCCTCAGGGAAACCACAGTGCTCAAAATCAATAATGGGTCTGGTGACATCCTGCCCTTGAACTACAATTCCTAGCTGCCGTTTAAGATTTTCAATCTGGTCTTCCTGAAGGTTCAAAATAAAGGGGTGCTCTTTATAGACATAAAAAGCATTAAGTGGAGACTCTGGCCCAGAATCCGCTTTCTGCGGATCGCTGAGTTTTAATCTCTCTTCCTTTTCCTTTACTTGCAGGAGATGTTTTGCTTTACACTCCAAACTACACACATCTTCGTCTGTCTTATCACAGATGTACTCTCCGTAACGACCACAAACAACACAGACAGGTTCCCCAGGTTCTGCCCAGCGCTGTGTTTTTGAAAATGACTTAACAGGCTCTTCAGAAAGATCGCTATCCTTTGCATCCTGCTCAGGTCCAACCAAACCAACCTCAGCCAACAGGCCAGCTGTACTGGGGAAAGGGCATGGTTCCATGCTGTGCCCGTCTGATGTTTTGGCTCCTTCTGTAACTAACCCATCAGCTGCATCACCTCTGCCTTCATCCGGCCGCAGGTCTTCTGCATCTGGTTTAATTTTCTTAGCTGTACAACTTTTGCCATCATCATTAGCACTCCTCTTGATTTTTATAGATCTTGGGACAAACATCCTCCAGTATTCTGTTGAGGAAATTATGAGATTCATTTTACCCTCAATAAAGTTCACATATAAAGTTACCATATGGTTATCCTGGAGTCAGCCTAGTGTCCCTGGGCTTTGCCTGAAAGGAATCCAAGAAGGCGTCAAGACACTACCTAACAGCAAGCTTTTCCTTCCATTCACAAATTTCCTCTGGTGAAAAAAAAAAGTCCTTTTCCTTATACATGAAGTGGTGAAACTTTGCACACTGCTTAATATAGCCTTCTGCATACAGTCTGCTTCTGTCTACTGACCACTTGCACTTTGAAATACCAAATATTATAGAAACTCTGGAGTAAATCCTTCTATTACATTTTCACAAAAGAAAACAGGAGAAATACTTCACAACTGGGATCTTTAAAATCAAAACCAGAGAAAGCATTGAGAAAAATGCTATTTTGATGTAATAAGTAACACTTACATGTATTGCTCTCTCTGTTCCAAGAACAGCGCTTAGTGCTTCACACTTGAACCTGATCTTCACAAGCTTGTAAAGTAGTACCACCACCCCCGCACAGATATACATATATATTATGCCGTATAATGTATTAGAAGTTTTCACATGAGGAACCTTGGCCAGCTAGAGATTAAGTGGCTTGTCCAAGCTCATACCGTTACTAAGTGTTAGAACTCGGGCACTCTGGGCTCCAGAGCGCAAGCTCTCTACCATTGCTATGCCTTTTTCCACCAAAAATGTTTTTGCAAAATGACTGGATTGTGAAAGGTTTTAACCTAATTTGGGGGCTATTAAATATACCAATAAACATTTTTCTAAAAAACAAAAAAATTCTTAAGCTAAATTACCAGATTCAATTTTTCCAGAAAAATTCCAACAAAAAAATGCAACTGAAGATCTGGAATTACTATCCCAAGTCTCTGGGAACGTCCAGGAGGTTGGGGGAGGGACGGCTCTATGTCAGCAGGAAGAGCTTGGAACTCAAGGTCCTCAAATGGCGAAACGGAACCGGCTCCGGGAGGCGGCGAGGCCTCCGAGTCCCCCGCGGTCCCCGACTCCTCCCGTCGAGCGCTCCCAGACCCTCCCCTCGGGCGTTGCCCTCACCCCCGCCCCGCGACCCCCCACCCAGAGGCGCGTGCACGTCACGGCGCCGCTAGGAGACGGGGCGGGCGGGGAACCGGGTTCCGGCGGGAGGCCCGGGACTAGGCGACTGCAAGGACGGGAGGGGGAACTGCCTACGGGGCGGTGGGGGTGGGTATCCTACCGCCGCGGCCTAGCGCCCCGCGTCCCAGACGAGAGGGAGCACGACGGGAAGGAGGCCCGAGCTGCCGGGGCCCGCGACCCGCCCACTGGCGCAGACCTGGGGCCGCGTCCGCTCCCGTTCGGGGCCGGCTTCCCCCTCCCGGCGCTGGGCCGAGCTTCCTGCCGACAAGCCTGGACTCGCTCGACCACGCTACGGTTCGGAGGGGCCGTGCGGAGCGCAGAATCCACTTCTCCGGGTTTTGGGAAAAGGCCGCGGCGCGCCTTAGCGCAACGGGGAAGGCGGGGCTACCGCGGGAGGCGGAGCTTGGCTGGGAGCTGGCGGGGGCGGGAAGAACGGGGAAGGGGCGGGGCCTGGGAAGTTCTGCGCCTTTTCAAGCCCTCTTCCCGGCTCCTGGCAGCTGGTAAATTTCGGAGCCCGGCTGGAGCTGGCCAGGTTCAGGGCGGGGCAGGTTTGGGGATCCTCTTGGAAGAATTTTCGTCATCGAGTGGGCCGGGACTGGGGAAAAACAGTCTGACCGCCCAGAAAGACTGAAGCTGGTGGCGCGGGAGCCTGGCACACTCAGAAAGTGGGAAGTCTGAGTGTAAAAGGGAGGGGCAGAGGCCCTAGAGGCCTGAAAATCCAATCTGCGTTTAGCTGGCAGAGTAACTCCGAAATTAAACGGAGTAAGTTTAATGCGGTGCATTTGATATACTGGATATTTCCATTCTACCACACCCCACCTAACACCAAAAACAAAATAACCCAAGTCACGGCTCTTGGTCCCTGTGGATTAACGAAAATATTTTCGGTTTTAACTACTTAAAAATCTTTTCAGTCTAATATTTGATGCATGCAAAATAATATTTTGAACAAATACGTTAAATTTTAAAGCATACTGATAGTGTGAAAGTCTGTGACTCCACCACGTTATTAATATAAGCATATATTCCCTTCTCTCAGATTAACTTCCCTCAGCGACCACAATCCTGAATGTTTCTCTCTCCCTGCCATTTTTAGTAGTTTTATCATAACATCCAACTATGGGATCCTAATAAAAATTATATTATAAAAATAATATATATCTAGCCTTGTGGGATCCGCTTTTATCATTCAGCATTTGTTTCTTTGATTCATCCAAGTTAAATGTAAGCAAGCAGTAGAACATTTATTTTTACTGCTATAATACTGTATGTGGGTAAAGCTGTTTTGTGTAGTTATTTATCCATTTTCCGGTGGACACTTGAGTTGTTCGCAGTATTTTTACTTATTAGAGGCAAATTTACCATGAAGCTAGTGAAATTTGAGCTTCAGAGCCCCTCAGTCCCATGGGTCCCTTCCATAGCCCTAAAAGGGAAGCCTTGTCAATGTGTTTACATGGTCATATGTTTTTGTAAAATCTTCAGAAGAAGGATATTTAAACCACAATGGATTAGCACCACTTTCTCTTCACACTCCAGCTTCCCCTCCTTCAACACTTCTCAAGTTGGGTGGTGATAGATAGCAGCAATATGGGGATTGAGCCAAAGTGGGTTGATTTGCAGATACATTTATTTGAGTTCAGTGGAATGTATTTTACGGGTTTGCAGTCTGTTGTATTAGGCTATTGCTTTCCATCCCACAGTAAGAAGGTGTAGGGACGAGTGTCATATCAGGATCTGAATGTGTCCTACAGCATCCAAAGCCAGAAGTATACACATGTTGGGGGAGAAACGTAGTCTGAAATGTAGGGAGCTAGAAGCTGGTCTTAAAATGTATTCCATCTGTAAAATTGTAAGTAGAGGATCGAGGTCTAGCCAATACTTAGTCAAATGGAAGTTCTCTCCCATTAGGAATGTATCCATCATTATATGATTATAAATGCACTTTACATTTTTTCTTTTTTGATGGGAATCATACAAAGTAAAATTTATCAGAATCCCTGAGTTTGTAGATCACAAACCTAGAACAAGACTACAGTGATTCCGTCCAGACTTTTTTTTTACATCCCAAAGGTTAATAATTTTAAAAAGCTGAATAAACCATGCTAAAAGAAAGACTTCACCTTTTTATTCTCTCTATATAAACATTACAGAAATCATTGTCAAATGAAGAGGGGATCAAAGAATATGCAGCAAAAAAAAAGGGGGGGAGGGGAAGTATAGAAGTGTGTAAAACAACTTAAAACATAGTATGGTACTCACCTGGGTTTTGTCACATTTGTAACTTGTTCTGATTTTTCTCCAATTACATAATCTCATGCCCCATAAAACCCAAATCTGCCCCTGGCAATTACTAACAAGGCTGGTAGGAGCATTCTGTGCACACCTCCTGTGGATGTTCCCGAGTCTCATTTGAACTCAGGAGCAGCACTACCATGTGAGAGAGTATGGGGTGTTCAGCTTTAAAAGATAATGCTGGGGGCACCTGGGTGGCTCAGTCAGTTAACCGTCTGACTCTAGATTTCGGCTCAAGTCGTGATCTCAGGGTCATGGGATCGAGCCCCACATCAGGCTCCGTGCTCGACACAGAGTCAGCTTGAGATTCTCTCTCTCCCTCTCCCTCCGCCCCTCCCTGCCATGCTCACAGGTGCTCTTTCTCTCTCTCAAATAAATCAGTAAATCTTAAAAAAAAAAAAAGATAATGCTGTAATGTTTTCAAAATGGTGGTACCAATCTATGCTGTCAGCAGCACCCATCAGCCCTCTCTTGTTACTCCACATTCTCTCCACACCTTGTTCTTTTTTTTTTTAATTTTTTATTGTTATGTTAATCACCATATATTACATCATTAGTTTTTGGTGCAGTGTTCCATGATTCATTGTTTGTTCATAACACCCAGTGCTCCATGCAGAACGTGCCCTCCTCAATACCCATCACCAGGCTAACCCATCCCCCTACCCCCCTCCCCTCTAGAACCCTCAGGTTGTTTTTCAGAGTCCATCATCTCTCATGGTTCGTCTCCCCCTCTGACATACTCCCCTTTTCTTCCTCTCCTGTTATCTTCTTCTTTTTCTTTTTTCTTAACATATGTTGCATTATTTGTTTCAGAAGTACAGATCTGTGATTCAAAAGTCTTGCACAATTCACAGCACTCACCATAGCACATACCCTCCCCAATGTCTATCACCCAGCCACCCCATCCCTCCCACCCCCCCCACTCCAGCAACCCTCAGTTTGTTTCCTGAGATTAAGAATTCCTCATATCAGTGAGGTCAAATGATACATGTCTTTCTCTGATTGACTTATTTCACTCAGCATAACACCCTCCAGTTCCATCCACGTCGTTGCAAATGGCAAGATCTCATTCCTTTTGATGGCTGCATAATATTCCATTGTGTATATATACCACATCTTCTTTATCCATTCATCTGTCGATGGGCATCTTGGCTCTTTCCACAGTTTGGCTATTTCTCCACACCTTGTTCTTGTCAGACTTCTTAATTTTTGCTAGTCTACCAAGAATAAATCACAGTACCCTCAGGTTGAGCATTTTTTCATATGCTGATTGTCCATTCCTGTTTCTCTTCTTCTTCTAAGGGTTTTTCTTAGAAATATCTTATTGATACCAATCTTTTGTCAATTGTACATGTTGCAGATATTTTCCCTGTTTATAGCATGTGTTTTTTCAAGTATTAAAAAAATTTTTTACTCTATTTTGGAAAAAAAAATCAAACTGACAGAAAAGCTTCAGGACTAATACAGTGAACTCCCATTTACGTACCCTTCACATCAATTCACAGTTTGCTATGTTTGTGTATAAAATAGACAATATATACATCATTTTTTTGCTCATCTATTTGAGAGTAAGTTGCAGCATGTATCCCTGAAAACAAATATATTCTTTTAGGTACCCATTTTCAAATTTAGGTAGTTTAACACTGATATAATACTAATATCTAATACATAGTCCATATTGAAATTTGGCCAGTTGTTCCAATAGTGTTCTTTAGAACAATTTTCCCCCCAATCCAGGATCCAGTCCAAGATCTTTTCACTTTCTTTATGGAGCCTTTTATGAACAAAAGTTCTTAAGTTTAATATAGTTGAGTGTGTCAATCTTTTCTTCTGTAGTTTGCAACTTTGTCGCTTAAAAAATCCTTGCCCTGCCAGGGGGTGGGAGATTGGGAGGGGCGGTGGGGTAGGGATGAATATGTGAAGCACAGATGAGTTTTCAGGCAGTGAAAGCATTCTGTATGATACTATAATGGTGGATAAATGTCATTATACATTTGTCCAAATCCATAGAATGTACAACACCAGGAGTGAACCCTAAATAACTATGGACTTTGGGTGAAAATGATGTACCAGTGGAGATCCATCAGCAGTAGCAAGCATACCACTCTGGTGAGGGATGTGGATAACGGGAAAGGCTATGCATAAATGGGCAAGTCGGTTTATGGAAAATCTCTGTAGTGTCCTCTCAATTTTGCTTTCACATTTAAATCATTAGTCTGTACAGGATTCGTTTTTGTTTGGTATAAAATAGGAATCCATTTCTTTGTTTTCCAAATGGGCAGCCAATGTTCCAAATACCATGTATTTATTATTCCTTTCTCCAGGGATCTGCAATGCCGTCTCTGGTCATACATCAAGGTTCCACGGCATATAAGTCGTTTCCAGACTCACGATTCTCTTCCACGCTCTCTATCCCCATGCTAATACCATTCTGTCTTAATTACTTAATTCCCTTACCTTCATAAGTTTTGCTATCCATTTGAGCATGTTTTTTTCAGGAGTGTGTTGGCTATTCTTGGTCTTTTGTTCTTCCATATACATTTTAGAATCAGCTTGTCAGTTTCCACAAAGTCCTGATGTGATTATGATCAGGGAAATGCAGTTTGTATAGATCAACTTGAGGGGAGAATTGACATTTTTACGATATCAACTTCCTATACCTCTCTAGTTATTTAGGTTTCCTTAATTATTTCCATAGGAATTTCTAATTTTCTCCAAAGATGCTTGCCCCTCTTTTGTCAGATACATTCCTGAATTTATTACTTTATATTATTATTGTAAATGGTGTCCTTTTAGAAATATGTTTTTTGGGTGACTCACTTGGCTAAGCATCTGACTCTTGATCTCAGCTCAGGTCTTGAGCTCAGGTCTTGATCTCAGGGCTGTGAGTTCAAACTCTGCATTGGGCTCCATGCTGGGTGTGGAGCCTACTTTAAATCAATCAACAATCAATAGATATCTAGATAGATATATAGATAAACAAATAGGGGCACCTGGGTGGCTCAGTTGGTTAAGCTTCTGATTCTTGATTTCTGCTCAGGTTATGATCTCAGGGTCATGAGATTAAGCCCCACATCGGGCTCCATGCTCAGCACCAAGTCTGCTTGAGGATTTTCTCTCCCTCCCTCTTTGCCCCACCCCCTACTCCCATGTACTCCCTCTCTAAAATAAATAAATAAAATCTTTAAAAAAAAATAACGTGTTCTTGAATTGTTTGTTGGTTTATAAAATGAAATCTATATATTTTTTATAAATTTATATAATTACATTTTTACAAATTTTATGTTACCTTGCTAAATGCTCTTCACATTCTAATAATTTTTAGTTTTAGTTCTCTAAAAATAAGTAATCTTAAGTAATGGTAGTTTTGTTTTTCTTTTCCTTTTCTTTCTCTTACCTTACTGTGCTGGCTAGAACTCCATTACAGTGTTGAATAAATGTGATGTTAATGGACATTTGTGTCTAGTTCCTGAAGTCAAATCCTTTAAAAAAATTAAATAAGTAAATAAATAAATGCCTTTAATTCACATGATTCCTCATTAAGAATGATGTGGGTTGAAGGTATCTCAAATACACTTTAAGAGGGTTTTTTCTTCCTTGATCTATCAGTATGAAAAATTATAGGTTTTTCAAATTTTATCATCTTTTCATTCCTGAGATAAACCTCATTTGGCCATGATACATTATCTTTTATATACCTGACATTTTGTGTTAACATTTTTTTTAGGATTTTAAAATTTATGCTTGTCAGTGAGATTGACCTATAATTTTCCTTTGCCACACTTTCCATGGATACACAGGCATCAAACACTCAGTTGGGGAATATTTCCTCCTCCTTCCATTATCTGGAATCATTTTATAAGATTGAAATAGGGGTTCCTGGGTGGCTCATTCGATTGGGTGTCTGCCTTCAGCTCAGGTCATGATCCCAGGGTCTTGGGATCGAGCCCCTCATCGGGCTCCCTGCTTGGTGGGGAGCCTGCTTCTCCCTCTCCCTGTGCCTGCCTCTCTGCATACTTGTGCTCTCTTTCTCTGTCAAATAAATAAATAAAATCTTTTTAAAAAAAAAGATTGAAATAATTCAGGGGCTTCTGGTTGGTTCAGTCAGTAGAACATCCAACTCTTGGTCTCTGGGTCATGAGTTGGAACCACGTGTTTGGTAATTAAAAAAAGGTTTTTTTTTTTAAATTGAAATAATCTGCTGAAAGTTTGACAGAACTCCCTATAAATTATCTGGGCCTGGAGTTTATTTTGTGTATATGGAAAGATTGTTACCTTTAGATTTATTGTCTTTAGTAGTCATAGGACCAGACAGCCTTTCTCAGGGAGTTCTTGAATCACTTTTGTTAAGTTATATTTTTTAATGCTCTTTTCATCTGTTTTTATATTTACTTTCACAAAGTTTCTCATTTTATTTTATCTTTTTAAAAATATGTGTTTACTATGTAATTATGCCTCTCTTTCATTCCTTTGACTTCTCATTTTTTTCTTTTTTTTTTTAGGATTTTATTCATTTACTTGAGGGAGAGAAAGAGAGAGAGCACAGAGGGAGATTGAGAAGCAGAACCCCCCTGAGCAGGGAGCCGGATGTGGGGCTCAATCCCAAGACCCTGGGATCATGACCTGAGCTGAAGGCAGATGTTTAACCGACTGAGCCACCCAGGAGCCCCTCTCTCATTTTTTTTCTTAATCAATTTCACCAGAAAGATCATCTTATTTTATAGTGTTTTTTTTTAAGAATCAACTTTTGACCTTGTTGATCATCCTATTGTTTGTGTTTTGTTTCACCAATTTCTGTTTTCTTTCTCTCCCTCCCACCTCCCTCTCTTTTCTACCCTCTTCAGATTATTCTGTTGTTCTTTTTATAATCTCTCTCAATTAATGAGTTTAGTGTATTTTTAACTTTCTATTTTTGTAATATAGAAATTAAGGCTGTAAGTTTTCCTCAAATTACTACTTTTTCTGCATCCCACAGTTTTTGATCTCTAGTATTCAGTTCTGGTATTTTAAATTTTCTTTTTTCTTTTTTAAAGGTTTTATTTATTTATTTAATTCGAGAGAATGAGAGCAAGAGCAGGGTGAAGGGCAGAGGGAGATGCAGGCTCCCTGCTGAGCAAAGAAGCTGACAGAGGGCTCAATCCCAGGACCCTGGGATCATGACCCCAGCTGAAGGCAGACGCTTAACCAACTGAGCCGCCCAGGTGCCCCGGTATTTTAAATTTTCCATTATTGTTTCTTCTTTAAAGTATGAGTTAAAGTATTTTTAATTCAAAATATATTTATATGTATATTTTTTACATATACATTTATTGCATTGTGGCCAGAGAATAAATATGACATCAGTTCTTCAAAGTATCTTGAGACTTGCTATGTGCTATTTGTCCCTGGTCAATGTTTACAAATGTTCTAAGCCAGAGAGGAATGTTTATTTCTAATAAATAGATAGGTGCAGTGATTTATATCAAATAAATCAAGCTTAGTAGTTCAGATTTTCTACATCTTTACTAATGTTCATGTTCACATTTGTCAATCAGTAGGCCTCTCATCCATTAATAGATAAAAGAAATCAGCCTCCCATTACACTGGATTTGTCTATTTTCCCCTGTAGTTTCTGCAATTTTAGTGCTGTGTATTTTGGAACCGTTTTATTTTAGAATCAATATTTGTAAAGCAATTTAAGCACTAAGATGTCATAGAATCTTAAATTTGAACGCATTCACCACAGTGCAGTCATGACCCCTGACACTCTCCATGCCCAGAAAGGAGGAATGGCTTTATATCACCCTGCTACACAACCAACTGACTTATTGAATACCTTTATTTGTTGTTGTTGTTTTTTAAGATTTATTTACTTATTTGAGAAAGAGAGAGGGAGAGAGCATGTAGCAGGGAGGGGCAGAGGGAGAGGGAGATTGTCTTAGGCAGACCCTGCACTCAGTGCAGAGTCCAACGCAGCACTCCATCTCCTAACCCTGAGATCACAACCTGAGCCGAAACCAAGAGTTGGTCACTTAACCGACTCTGCCACCCAGGTGCCCCTTATTGAATACTTTTAGAGGTAGTCAGCTTCCTACTCATAGGCAGCCCAGTTCTTCATTGGAGATCTGTGCTTGATTATAGTTACCATTTAATTAGACTCTAAGACCAGGCATTATGTAAAGCATTTTACAAACATTATCATGTTTAATTCTCAGTACAATCTTAAAAAGTAGGTACTTCATCCCCATTGTCCTGATGAGGAAATAGAGGAATTAAGCAACTTGCTCAAGGTCACACAGGTGGTAGGGGAACAGCAGGAATTTAAGCCTAGGTTTGTCAACTAAATCTACTAGACTACACTCCCAAGTTTGTTTTTTTTTAAGTAATCCCTACACCCAGCATGGGGCTCAAACTCAAGACCCTGAGATCAAGAGTTTTATGCTTGGGGTGGCTGCGTGGCTCAGTCGTTGAGCACCTGCCTTCAGCACAGGTCATGATCCCAGGGTCCTAAGATCCAGCCCCGCATCTGGCTCCCTGCTCCACGGGAAGCCTGCTTCTCCCTCTCCCACTCCCCCGGCTGTGTGCCCTCTCTCGCTGTGTCTCTCTCTATCAAATAAATAAATAAAATCTTAAAAAAAAAAAAAAAAGTTTTATGCTCTACTGACTGAGCCAGTCAGTTGCCCCTAAACAACTAAGTTGGTTTGTTTGTTTTGTTTTAAAGATGTATTCACCTATTCTTTAGGGAGACAGGGCAGAGGGAGAGGGAGAATCTCAAGCCGACTCTCCATTGAACGTGGAGCCCTCCACAGGGCTCAGTCTCATGACCCTGAGATCATGACCTGAGCCAAAATCAAGAGTCAAATGCTTAACTGACTGAGCCACCCAGGTGCCCCTATACTCCTAAGTTTTTATTTTTTTTTATTTTTAAGATTTTATTTATTTATTTGTCAGAGAGAGAGTGAGCACAAGCAGAGGGAGAAGCGGGCTCCCCACTGAGCAAGACTCGATCCCAGGACCCTGAGATCATGACCTGAGCTGAAGGCAGATGCTTAACCGACTGAGCCACCCAGGCGTCCCCTCTCCCAAGTTTTTAACGTTAGGTCTAAATCATGTCACTCTAACCACCATTTTTAATGTTCCCAGCACTTTCCAATTCCTTGGGAACCTCAGAAATAACTCCAGCTAATATGCATTCCATAACTCTGTCCATCTATCATCAGTTTTCTCATAGAAGATTTGGCCCTTTGCCATATGCCTTTGTATATTCTTATTGCTACTTTCAGAAAACCAGTCAATTTTTACAAGTGGAATGCTTCATTCTTCATGCACAGTCTAGTGAGTTACTACTCATTTCTGCATGTGAGTTAGGCCTGCTGGATGAAGCCTGATATTTAATATCAAGTCCTTTATCTTTCAGGGTTTATAAGTCAAAACCTCAGAACCACGCAGGTCTCACATGTCTATTCTTTACTAAAGAGCTCAGATTCAGATTTCCTCTTAGGTCTCCCAGCGCATGGTCTAATTAATCTAAACTGTTGGTTCTGTTTTCTTCACAAAAAGTCTTCTTCACTGACATGGATTTATGACGGTCTTTTCATTGTGGGACCGCAGAAAACCTTCCCTATAGTAGTTCACGTGGAAACCACAGACAGCATTACTAACACATTCCTGTTATGCATTATGCTTTATGGCAGGGAGGGACAGGAAAATATCCAGGGTGACTCAATTAGACAAGAGTTGTGGAATGCATACATCCCGCATAACCATTCTGAGAGTTTGCCTTAAGCTACGTCTTAGAACAGGAAATGCTGCAAAAATGTGAGCTGACCTGTATGTTATTCTCAGGTGCTGTTGAGACACGTATGGAAATAATAATGCCTACCATTCTTTCATCCCAGGGATCTTCAGTCTCACACCTATTAGTTTATAGCTCCTCCTTACTCTTTAATATGTGAGACTTGGAAAACCTGTCGAAGTCTAGGTCGAGGTGAGGAGAGTCCAGCACAGGTCCATCGCGTCTGGCTGCCATTGATCTTTTTTTCACTTGTAGCATCACCATGCATCAGACCACAACTCTGACCCTGCCACTTTCGGCTTTGGTATCCTGTTCCTGATAAGTCGTGTGACAACACCTTCAAATTCTAAAAATTAGATTATTTAATCATTCGACAGATTTGTGGCATCTACCATGTGGCAGGCCTGGCAATATCATGATGAACAAGAAAGACATAGTCTGTTCTCCCCCAAGCTTACCGTAGAGGTGGGGAGACAATTACAGGGTAGTAAGGGCTATGACAGGGGAAATACAGGATGTCCTACGAAGGTATAGGATGGGCACATAATCCAGACTTGGAGGATCAGGGAAAACGTCCCGGAAAAAATGTCCTCTAACATGAGATCTGAAGGCTGAAGAGGAATTGGAACAATTAAAACAGGAAAGGGAAGGGAAGGGAAAGGCCCAAAGTGAGAGTATGGCCCATCCAAGGAATGGAAAGGAGTCAGGTGTCAGTCTACTTAGGTTAGATTAGGCTGCAGTAACAAATGACCCCATCTCAGTGGCATATCACAACCAAGGTTTCTTTCTCATTTTTGCTGCAATGTAAAGAAAAGATTGTAGGGGATGCTGTAATATGGACAAAAGATATTAGGCTGAACTAAGGTAGTGGCAGTGGAGATACAGAGAAGTGGATAGAATCAAGAGGTTTGTAGAAAGTAGAGTTAATAGCTTTTCCTGATTGATTGGACATGGAGGGTGAGAGAGAAGAAGCAATAGTTGACACTCAAGTTCAATATATACTATGTAGTTTTTTATGAACCACAAAACATAACACAAAGATGAAAGCTTTTATAGATGAACTTAATACAATAGCATGATACTTTATTATCGATAATTTTAGAAATGTCTTCCTACTAATCTCAAACTCACCATGGAGTTTATGACCTCAGTGATCAATATTATTCTTTCTGCCAAGCTCCTGGTACATTCACGGAAGTACAGAATTCTTGACAGTGAAGTTTGTGGGATGCCAAATTAGGAGTCGCCTTGCTAAGAGTAGGTTTATTTTATAGCTCTACATTCATCCTAAAACTTAAACTCACAAAGATGTCATTGGGTAGTTAAGAAAAATAGACGGGTGCTAAGCTATATACTCTACTTTTGTAAACCTCAGCAAAGGGAAATACATGCAGGTTTTACTAGGTTCAACACTGTAAGGCCATAACACTCTGAAGACACCATATGAGAGGTATGACCAGCAGAACGATTAGAAACCTGCTGCCAATATGCATTGATTTTCCAGAGGAAAAAAAATGTACTGGATTCTCCTTTTCAAAATTAGGCACATTGCTGGGTCATTAAATTCTCAAAAGAGAAGGAGAAGAGCATCTTCAGTTTTTCCAAGACAACTCTAAATTTCTCAGCAGTGGACAAATTGAGAACACCATTTCAGATACATATATATATATATTTTAAGATTTTATTTATTTATCTGACAGAGACAGAGAGAGAGCACAAGCAGGGGGAACAGCAGAAGGAGAGGGAGAAGCAGGGTCCACGCGGGGCTCGATCCCAGGATACTGGGATCATGACCTGAGCCGAAGGCAGATGTCCAATCGTCTGAGCCACCCAGGTGCCCCAGATACATGTATTTTTAAATCTGGCAACAACCTCCTTTCCTTCTACCTTTGCTTGTCCAGCTTCTCCCACCCTGATCATTTCTCAACCACACAGGCCCCGACAGTCTGTTAATTTCTCTATTTTCTCCCAACATTTCTGCCATCTCTGTCTTCCTTTTCCATCTTATCCAATTTAGATTCTGTATCATAAGGGTTAATTTCAGCATGTCTACGATAAACCTGAGCTATTTCACTGAGATCAGAAATGTACCAGAATTATACACACTCTTGTCAAGGCATGAAATGTGCTGATTAATAGTGTTGCTTTATAACCAAGAGTCTGAGAAGTTGGTTCGCTGGCATCCTCCAAAGATGACTTTATGAAGGTTTTTTTTTTTTTTAATATCTAGGAACTCAAAGATTTTAACTTATTTGATGCATTTCAGTTCATGTCACTAATATTTCTTTCTGAAGCTGAAATTGTGTCAACTTTGACATGGGAACGTCTTCAGGCTGGCTTCTGGGTCCTTTAGACACAATCAGTCCCAGGAGCCTTTGTTTCCTTGCTTTCTGGTATGATAGAGCCTAGTCCAGGCTCATCTTTCATATTTTTGCCCCAGACCAGGAAGCTATTTCTGCCAGAAGCCTGGTTCCCTGGGTTCCCTTTAATGGAAAATGATATTTAAAGGCCACAGTCAGGGGCATCTGGGTGGCTCAGTCGGTTAAATGTTGGACTCTTGGTTCTGGCTCGGGTCATGATCTCAGGGTGGTGGGATGGAGCCCCACGTCGGGCTCTGCACTCAGCATGGAGTCTGCTTGTTCTTCTGCTCCTGCCCCCACGCTTTCTCTCTCTCTCTCTTTAAAATAAATAAATAAAATCTTTAAAAAATAAAAATAAATAAAGGCCACAGTCTAGGCATAAGGAGTGCTAATTGCTACTAACTTGGTTATTTTCTTCTAAACCTTTTTAGTGGACAGAGCTAAGACCTTCTTTCTTTCCTTCTTTTTAGGAGAAAAAAAAATCATGAGTTCCTTCAATTCCAATTTAGAATTACAAGATTTTTATTTACTTCTTTGATTTTATACTGGTATCATTTTTATACTGAAAATCTTGGTTTCTGAGACTATTAAGGTAACTATTTGTTACGTATAGAATAGTTTCAGAATAACAACAAAAATTATTACTAACTGTATGACTACTGAAAACAGTTTAAATTGTCTTTCAAGTTTTAAAAAATTTTCACATCTATTCCACTAGGTATGTATAGTCAGATTATTGTATTTTAAAACCATGTGAAATAATTCTGTTCTGTGGGGTTAAGACATCAAATCAATGAACAGGTGGGCTCATTTGTTTCATTTTGCTTTTGGTTTTTAGGAATTGCTTTTCTCTTCCATTTTGATTTAATACTGTTTTGTAATTATATAAAACATTTACACGGTTTGAAATCAAATCTAAAAAAATTGTGGATATTCTGAAAAGATTAGCTTTTATCTTGGGTTCTTCTGCCCTATTCCTGCCTTCTTCACAGGTTACTTTTTAAAATTAATTAATTTATTTATTTATTACAGGTTGTTTTTAAAATAAAAAAATTTTGTCTATTTTTCCAGTTTTGAAAATATAAGCAAATATTTTATATATGTGTACAAATATATACATCTGCCTTTTAGATAAACAGAAGCTACAATAGACACTTTTCTCTACTTTTTTTTTTTTTGCTTAGCAGCATATTCTGGAGATCACTTCATAGCAGTATATGGAAACATTCTTTATTCTTTTCCCTTACTCCATTGGGTGCTGGTACTATACCTGCAGTTTCCTGTTGATAAATATTTGGGTCATTTCCAGTTCTCTGCTATTTTAGCAATTTTAATAGCAGAGAACCGGATGCAATGTATAGCCTTCCAGACACTTTAATAAGTGTTTACAAGTCTGAACATATTTCGCTGAATCTGGAACTCCATTGATTACAAGAGGCACCATTATTTTATGTAACACTAAAAAAAGAAAAACATCCTGTTGATTAATCATAAGATATATCTCAGTTTCAGAGATTTAAAATGTGTGTGTGTGGGAAGCATACATCTTAAAATTGATGAAATTAGAATCTCATGTAACCCTTGCAATAACCTTAAAGGGAGGTACAACTATCATGAGCTCCACGATAGAAGAGGCTTTTTCTTGCCGTTTACTCTATTCCTAACCCAAGAACTATGCCTGGCACATAGTAGACAATACCTATTTGTTGAATGAATGAATAAATGAATGAATGAATGAATGACCACTTTATGAATAAGGAAGCTTTGAGGTACAAAGTTGATCAAAGTTACCTGAGATCAAACAACTAATTATTGGCAGAACCTAGATATGACCAAAGAAAGTCACAACTCATACCTGCAGCACTCCACCCTATAAATTTATGATCACCAGCTACACCTGGGCCCTCAACAATTCTATCACTTTTCTCTCTTCCACTCATAGCAACGATTACTTTATTTATTTAATATTAAGATTTTATTTTTTAAATTTTTTTATTATGTTAATTACCGTACATTACATCATTAGTTTGTGATGTAGTGTTCCATGATTCATTGTTTGCGTATAACACCCAGTGCTCCATGCAGAACGTGCCCTCTTTAATACCCATCACCAGGCTAACCCATCCCGCCACCCCCTCCCCTCTAGAACCCTCAGTTTGTTTCTCAGAGTCCATAGTCTCTCATGGTTTTATTTTTAAGTAATCTCTATACCCAATGTGAGGCTTGAACCTACAAACCTGAGATCAAGAATCGCTCCACTGACTGAGCCAGCCAGGTGCCCCAACAACAATTATTTTATTTTATTTATTTATTTTTAAAGATTTTATTTATTTATTTATTTATTTGACAGAGAGAGAGATAGCGAGAGAGGAATCCAAGCAGGAGGAGTGGGAGAGGGAGAAGCAGGCTTCGCGCCCAGCAGGGAGCCCGATGCGGGGCTCCATCCCAGGACCCTGGGATCATGACCTGAGCCGAAGGCAGACGCTTAACGACTGAGCCACCCAGGTACCCCCCAAAAACAATTATTTTAAACCATCACTCCCTCCAGGCCTCAAGGGTCCCTTCCCCCAACTTCCACTGTCTTACTCCCTCCCTCTGAGTAGAGAACCTTTTCTCCTATTTCATAGATAACCTGAAGCCACCACATTAAAAACTGCTTCCGATTTTTTTTTAAGATTTATTCATTTATTTGAGAGAGAGAGCCACAGTGGGGAGGGGCAGAGGAAGAGGGAGAGAAAGAGAATCTGAGAATCTCAAGCAAACTCCCCGCTGAGTGGGGAGCCCAATGCAGGGCTGGATCCCACAATCCCAAAATCCTGACCTGAGCCAAAATCAAGAGTCAGTTGCCCAACTGACTGAGTCACGCAGGCGCCCTAGGAACTGCTTCAGATTCTTATCAAGCACATAACCTTCCTGTATCTACACTGATTCTTAACTCCTTTACTCTGTGCCAATAGAGGATGTGGCCCTCCTCCTAGCAAAGGTTGATTCTTCCCCTGGGACTTTGGATCCCTTCCCTCATGCCTTCCCAGAAGGGAAGGGGTAAAACTAGTTTACTCCTATTCTGCCCTACAAATTCAACCTGTCCCTCTGTATCAGTCAAAATCAAGCTTGGCTGCTTGGCCCTAAATAATTGTGACTTAAACAAAAGAGAAATTAATTTCTCTGTCATGTATTTATTTAAGTTTTTATTTGTCTGAATATGTAACAGTCATTATATAAAAGTTAAAGGTATAAATTGGTGTACAGTAGAAAGACAATATTCCTCTCTCCCTTCCCTAGCTTTCTAGTTCCTCCTCTTGCAAGATTATAAATGAAATTTAAAGGCACAGGACTGGAAATGGTCACTAGGGAGCATGTGTATGTAGAGAGAAGGACCCTGGGACAGAGACCTCTGGCACGCCAGCATTTAAAAGCTGAGAGGAAAAATAACTTGCAAAGAGTTTGAGAATAAACTTCATTGAAAAAAAGAAAACCCAGAGATTGTTTTGACCTAGAAGCCAAAAGAAGAAAGCATTTCAAGAAAAAGAGAGTATGGGGCGCCTGGGTGGCTCAGTCGTCAGGCATCTGCCTTCGGCTCAGGTCATGATCCCAGGGTCCTGGGATCGAGTCCCGCATCGGGCTCCCTGCTCCGCAGGGGGCCTGCTTCTCCCTCTCCCACTCCCCCTGCTTGTGTTCCCTCTCTTCTGTGTCTCTCTTTGTCAAATAAATAAAATCTTAAAAAAAAAAGAAAAAGAAAAAGAGAGCGTGTCCGTAATGCTCAGAGATTCAAGACAAGAACAGACAAGTGACCATTATGTCTGGCAACAGGAAAGCTGTTAATGACCTGGATAAAAGGAGTCTTGAGGGGAAATGGACTGTGGAGAAAATGTGAGGAAACAAGTTAAGTCAGTGATTACAGTTAGTTAACTCATGAAGTTTTGTTAAGAAGAGGAGCAGAGAAACTGGATTAAGAATGAGAGACAGATGGGGTCAAGATAATTTTTTTCTCTTATACGATGTATTATGGCATATTGTTTGTGTGTGGAAATAAACCATTAGAAAGGGTGAAATTGATGATATATGTGGGAGAGGAATGACTGCCAGAGCAAAGTCCTTGAAGATGGAAAAACTCTATCAGATCGAGAACACAAGAAGGATTGGCCCTTGACATGAACAAGGAGACTGGATCAGAGAATTAGGAGGTAACTCGTGTGGGTATATATGAAGGTAGTGCTTATAGTTGTAGTTTGAGTTGTCTGCTTTATTTTTTAATTTTTTATGCCCATAATTTAGGAGATTTCAAAAGACAGAAGGTTTGAAATAGTCTTTTTGAAGAATGGGAAAGAAAATGTCCCAAGAAATACGATAGGTTTGTCAAGCAAGACTAAGCACCCAATCGAGATTTGGGGCCATGAATTGAAGGAAGTCTAGAGGATATGGCGAGTAAGACCAGCTGAGTTGTAGTCAGCTGCATTCGTGCACACCCAAAGTGGGCAGCTTGTTGGGTATAACTAGAGTTGGGGACTTTCCTAATGAGTACGACAGGGGGAACTCAGGGAGAGAGTGGCAAAGGTTTTAAGGATATCTTCAGGAAGTAATTATAAACGTTAACTATAGACTTTAGGCAGGGTGAAGCAGGGGATGTGAGGATATGGGTAGATGATTATAGTTGAGAAAATGATAGAATTTATGGATGTGAGTTCTTGATGAGGTCAAGTAAGTGCTGGAGCAGGAGTTCTAGAGAAGGGGAGACAGAAGGATGGGTGATGGTGGCCAGGGTGTGCGATTCTTGAAGTCGGAATTCCAGAGTCAGTGCAGTGACTGTCCTGACGAAGCCAGGAATGTGACCATGGATGAGTGAGTTCTGGAAGAAGATTAGATTTTTAGAGGTCGGATGGCTGAGGAACTGAGAGACCAAAGTGTCAAATGGACCGTCCATGTGAAAATGGAAATTATTTTAAAAAGAGAGAAGAGAAAAGGAGAGTGGTGAGCTGGGGGGGATAAGGACTCTTTGTGCCTTAATTAGAGGCAGGCCTGGGCCTTACACTCTTTGGCTTCCTCAGGGAAGGTATTTCTCAAAAAGAAAAGGGACAAAACACAGTATGAAAGGAAAAAACCAAGAGAGTTTTGTCCCAACCCAGGCTTTTAGCATGGTAGCCTGAACATGAACTTCAAATACATTTTACTTTTAACCAAATCTGAGCATCATTTCTCTAGAAGGGCAAAAAGAGAGGAGGACCATATAAGAAAAGAGCATAGATTTTGCCCATAAAATTCTCCATGTCCACATATGGTCTTTCTATCCCCATCCAAACCTGCCTCCTGCTAAAAGTTTCCATAGATTTCATGAGATTCTCAAAGTGAGCATGACCCCAAAATGTCAAGAGGCACCCCAAAGATCAGAATATGTTACCAATAATGGCACCTGGGTGGCTCAGTTAAGTGCCTGACTCTTGATTTTGGCTCAGGTCATGATCTCAGGGTTGTGAGATTGAGCCCCAAGCTGGGCTCTGTGCTCAGCACGGATGGAGTCTGTTTGAGATCCTCTCTCTCCCTCTCCCTCTGATCCTCCCCCACTCACTCTCTCTACATAAGTAAGTACAGAAATAAATAAAATCTTTAACAACAACAAAACAGAATGTGTTCCCTATAAAGGGAAGACAAGAGCAAAGTAATAGCCTATTGCACTGTAATGATAATGATAAAATAATAATAATACCAGTAATAATAGTGGCAGACATTTTATTGAGTACTTTCTATGTGTCAGGTCTCATGGCAAGGGAAAACATACCCAGAGCAAACATCATAAGCAATCCTGTCTGCATCTGTGAGATAACTCACAAGAAATTCGTAGGTGGGCATTCTATTTTAAACATCAAGCCTTTGGGGTGTCTGGGTGGCTCAGATGGTTAAGTGTCTGCCTTCGGCTCAGGTCATGATCACAGGGTCTTGGGATCGAGCCCTGCATTGGGCTCCCTGTTCAGCAGAGAGTCTGCTTCTCCCTCTCCCTCTGCTTGTGCTCTCCCTCTCTCTCAAAATGAATAAATGAAATCTTTTTTAAAACAAAAACAAAATAAAAAACATCAAGCCTTTGTGAGTTGGTTATCATGAATCCTTTCACCAGAGACCAAACAACCCTAAATATACAGATCAAATTTACTTTCTGTATGTATATGAATAACTTCAACTTTGATGGCCACATCAATAAAGTAATTGAATGAGACCCTGCTGGGACTGGTCACCATCTCTGTAAATCTGTATCAGTTGATCACTTAATTTGAAATGTTTTCTTCCAATAGCAGTTTATCCTGTGAAGCAAAATAAATCAGTACTTCCTATGGGAAATAAAATAACATTAAACCTTAAGATTATTTGTTTGTTTGTTTGTTTGTTTATTTATTTATTTGACAGAGAGAGACACAGTGAAAGAAGGAACACAAGCAGGGGGAGCGGGAGAGGGAAAAGCAGGCTTCCCGTGGAGCAGGGAGCCCGATGCAGGGCTCGATCCCAGGCCCCTGGGACCATGACCTGAGCCAAAGGCAGACGCTTAACGACTGAGCCACCCAGGTGCCCCTAAACTTTAAGATTTTTAAGACATGGAGCAAAGCTTGTTATTTGACTTTTAGTCAAGCTATCCAAAAGCTGTTAGTTTTGAGATTCCCTCTTATAAGTCCACGATAATATGTGAATGCAAAATTGGTCAAGATTTCAAAATGATAATATCCATCTTTAGTAAGGGGGTGGGAAAGCTGATGTTCTTGTACATTGTTAGTCAATTAGTCCAATGACAGTATGTATCAAGTGCTTAAGAATATTCATATACTCATACGTACCAATTCCCATTCTAGATTTTTTGTTATAAAGTAATTACTGATAGAAATATAAGCGTATTTGGGGTGTGTTTATTACATTATTTGAAAATAACATTATTCTGGCCTCAATCTAAATATTCAACAAAAAGGAATTCATTCAACTAACTATGGTACATGTATACATTGAAAAATAATGTAACCATTGAAAATCGTGGTGACTATTTAATGACATGGGAGGATAGTAATGATCTCTTAAGGGAAAAAAAACAGGTTAAAAACTGTTTACTTGGGGGGGTGCCTGGGTGGCTTAGATGGTTAAGCATCCGCCTTTGGTTCAGGTCGTGATCTCAGGGTCCTGGGATGGAGTCCCATGTCGGGCTCCCAGCTCAGTGGGAAGTCTGCTTCTCCCTCTCCCTCTGCCTCTCCCTCTGCTCATGCTCTCTCTCTGTAGCTCTATCTCAAATGAATAAATAAAATCTTTAAAAAAAATAAACTGTTTACTTGGTATGATCTGATTGTTTTGAAAAAACAACGTTTGAATAAATATACAGAGAGGAAAACAAGATGAGGAAGGATTCATGGCAAATACTAATAGCAGTTGCATAAGGATAGACATATAGATCAGTGGAATAGAATTGGAAGTCCAGAAAGAGATCCTTACATTTATGATCACTTGATGTTCAAGAAGAGTGCAAAGACAGTTCAATAGGGGAAAGAATAGTCTTTTCAACCAGTGGTGCTGAGACAACCAGATATCTACATGCAAAAGAATGAAATTGGATCTCTACTTCACACCATACACAAAAATTAACTCAAAATGGAGAGACACAAATATAAGAGCTAAAAACTTAAAACTCTTAGAAGAAAACATAGGAGTAATCTTTGTGACATTGAGTTAGGCAAAACCTTCTTAGATATGACACTGAAACCACAAGAGACAAAAGAAAAAATAGATAAATTCAAAACTTTGTGCTAGAAATGGTGCCATCAAGAAAATGAAAAGACAGCCCACAGAATGGGAGAAATGATTTGTAATGCATATATGTAATAAGACACATCCAGAATGTATAAAGAAGTCCTAAAACTCAACAGTAAAAAGAAAAAGAACCTATTTTTTAAAAGGGCAAAGGATTTGAATACACATTTCTCCATAGAAGATGTACAAATGGCCAATAAACAGATGAAAAGATGCTCAGCATCATTTATTATTAGGGAAATGCAAATCGAAACTTCAATGAGATACCACTTCACACTAATTAGGATGGCTATTAAAAAAAACAGACAATAATAAGTGTTGACAAGGATGTGGAGAAATTGGAAACTTCATACATTGCTGATGAGATTGTAGGTGGTACACAGTCATTTTGGAAAACAGCCTGACAGTTCCTGAAAATGTTAAACACAGAGTTACCATTGATCCAGAAATTCCACTCCTAGATTCCAAGAGAATTGAAAACAGGTGTTCAAACAAAAACTTGTTTGATATGATATACATAGCAGCATTATTCATGACAGTTAGAAAGTGGAAACAACCCAATGTCCTTTATAAATGGATAAACAAAATATGGTGTATCCATACAAGGTAATAATATTTGGTAATAAGAAATTAAGTATTGATATATGTTACAGCTTGGATCTTGAAAACATTAAGCTAAGACAAAGATGTCAGTCACAAAATGCAATTCCATTTATATGAATGTTCAGAATAGGCAAATCTAGAGAGACAGAAAAGCAGATTAATGGTTGCCTAGGGCTGAATAGGGGGGATGTGTGGTAAAGAAAATGAGAAGTGACTGCTCATGAGGTTCTTTGGAGTGATGAAATGTTCTAAAATTATATTGTGATGGTTTTTTTTTTTTAACTTGGCTTCACGCCCAACATGGGGCTTGAACTCATGACCCTGAGATTAAGAGTCCCATGGTCTACTGACTGAGCCAAGCCGGGTACCCCCTAAAATTATATAGTGGTGATGGTTGGACAACCCAGTAAGTATACTAAGAGACATTGAATTATGCACTTGAGATGGGTGAATTGCATGGTATGTGAGTCGCAATAAAGCTTTTAAAAGTGTTAACAGTATCTATTTCTGGATGGTGGGTTTATGTTTTTTTCATCTTTATCTTCTGCAATGAACAAGTATTTCTGGTTGTAGAAAAACAAAGTTATTGGTTTAAATGGTTTAAATCTCAACAGGGTAACTTCTTAGAATTAAGTATGGAGGTTCATGGGTTTAACACCATTTGTTCTTAAGTTAAATAATTGTCCCTAGAAGAAAACTGCTCCATTCTCCCATGGCATTTCCCTCATCTTTTTGCTGTTCTCCACTGTAAAATAGAGGAAGTAAGTTTTTTTCCCTTCAAATAATGGAATCTGTGGGTGTTTCTATTTTTCTCACTTTGTGTGGTGATTCATTTCAGGCTGGATGCCTTTCCATTTTTGACTTTTCATTGTTTGCTGCATTGCAAGAAACTTCTGCACTTTAAAGTCTTAATTTGGATGATAATACACTCAATGTGATTTTGCAAATTGAATTTAATACTTTAAGCCACTTTAGCAGATTGCATTCTCGTTCCTTCCTTTACCCCATGACCAGTTATCATTCGGTTATAATTCCTTAAGAGTGAAAAATATAAACAACAATGAATGAATGTTGCAAATTTTTTAAAAATTTCAATTTGATAGTATATACTGTGAGAATTAAATAGATGTGTTTAAATAGATTATAGTCTGAGAGATTGTATAAAAGTATTTTGAAAGTATTAAGGATTTTCTCTTTATTATAGCATTCGTTAATAGGTTGATTAATTACTTTGTTGCAAGTGGGTGGATCAATCAGTATTTGATGATAACTGGGCTTAAGGAAAATAACTGTCAATTCATACTTGCGGAGACGAGATCTACTCAGTTGAAGGACAATACTGCTTAAGCAGAAAAACCACGATTATAATATCAAATGGCTCTCAGACATAGACCATGAAATTAGAAATGACTACATTAAAACTGGAGAGGACATAGACCACAAAATCTGAGGTAATTCATTGAAAAGCCCTTCCAAAAGTGAAAAGCATTATAAAATACAAGATACTATTATTACTATTATTATTATTACATGAAGCAAGACAATGTATATATTTTTTTAAAGATTTTATTTATTTATTTGACAGAGAGAGATACAGCGAGAGAGGGAACACAAGCAGGGGGAGTGGGAGAGGGAGAAGCAGGCTTCCTGCTGAGCAGGGAGCCGGATATAGGGCTGGATCCCAGGACCCCAGGATCATGACCTGAGCCGAAGGCAGACGCTTAACGACTGAGCCACCCAGGCGCCCTGACAATGTATATTCTTGAAGAGCATGAACATAAGCCCTTGCAAAAAATTTCAAGTTTAAGATTTTTGCTCATGGTTATGTTGCAGTCAATGTTGTAAAAAAAAAGAAAAAAGAAAAAAACCAGCAGGAGTTCTACAGAGGTGCCTGGAAATTGGGAATGGGGGTGGCAGCCTTTATTTTTATAACAAGGGTTGATTTCATTTAAACCCAAGGTCTGGAGCTAAAGAAAGAAAAATTAAAAAAAAAAAAAAAGAAATTGGAAACCAATGCTGGGTTTCAGTGACCACCTACACAAACGTTTAAATCTTTTCAATATTAATTGATCAATTGTGACTTCACCTGAATTCCAAGGCTGAAACGTGAAAGGCCTTTATATGGCAGGCTGAACCCTAACTGTGCTGGAAACACTGTCAGAGTATGAGCTCTGGCAGGGCTTACATGGTGTCTTGAACCAAGGATGTCATTGTGTTTGCATCCCTTGGAGACTAGGCTTAAGCATAGTAAAAATCTAGCGAGCAGAGGGGGTGTCAGGGAAATGCTAATATAGTCGAATGCAAGATATACCTCTTCACTCAGTGTTATTATGTAATAATTATTTTGGAGGAAAAAGAATTACAGTCAGGCCTTACCAGAGCTCTTTAGGAAGACTGCCCTGTCCTGTCTGCCTCACCACTCTACTGTAATTCCTTGAGGGTAGAGACCCCAGATTTCTACTTGGGCATCACCAGCACCTTTGTAGTACTTGGCACATCAAAAAAATATATTTGAATGACTTAAGAGGACTTAACCATCTAGCAAGTTATTGGCTAAAGTTATTTTCCAGCTCAAGGTAACTGCTGGCTCTCAGGGTAGCAAAAGCTGCTAGCAGGTGCCATTTGCAGATTTGGGGGGAGGGTAAGAAAATAACTAAAGGGAATTCCTGGCCCCTGATATTCTACATCTTAATCATTTTTGTCCCTACACCTAGACTTTCTATACTTTTTAAAAGGTTGAGTGGTACAAAAGCTTGCACTGTAAGCCTGAATAGCCTTGTTTCTCTGGAAGGTAATAGATTTAGATAAGTAGTCTGTTTGGATTATTCTGAATAATAACACCACAGAAAAGCATTACAAATATTTCTGGATTAGGATTAGATTTTGAGAAATGTGAAGATGCTACATTTCCTGAGTCAAATAAAATTTTACTAAAAAAAGGTTTTTTTACTATGAATATGGCTGGTGCATCTCTACCTCACTTGCTTTCTATAAGTAGGCAAGTATCAATTTGTAGATCTATAATTTCTTAATTTTAATTTTTCATCTTGTTGCTAAAAAAAATCAGTATTTAGTTTACCTTTCAATTACTTAAAAAAAAAACCCATATGCCATGATGTGAATGTCTGTGCCCTCTTAAAATTCACGTGTTGACAACCTAATGCCCAGTGTGATAGTGTTAGGAGGTGAGGCCTTTATAAGATGCTTGAGGCATGAGAGTAGACTCCTCACGAGTGGGATTAACATTCTTATAAAAGAGACTCTACAGAGATCCCTTGCCCCTTTCAGCATATAAGGATACAGTGAGAGGACACAACCTATGAACCAAGAAGGAGACCCTCACCAGACACTGAATCTGCTGGCATGATGATAACCTTGGACTTCTAGTCCCCAGTACTGTAAGAAATAAATTTCTCTTGTTCATAGTCTACCCAGGCTGTGGTATTTTGTTATAGCAGCCAGAATAAACTAAGACACCATAGTATCTTAAATGTGTTACACAGGAGGATATGGAATTGATTTCCTTGTACAATGTAAAAATTAAAGGGTATATTAATAATAATTTTACCCAGCCTTACTTATGTTCATCTTATAGGTAGATAGATTTCATGATGATAGAAAAAAAAAGAAAAGACAAGAAAAAAGAAACCTCCATGAGTCACCTTTGGAAGATGCCAGGGAACTACGATATAATAAGAAATATGTATTTCTGGGTGGCTCAGTTGGTTAAGCGTCTGACTTCGGCTCGGGTCATGATCTCAGGTCTTTTTTTTTTTTTTTTTATGATCTCAGGTCTTGAGATGGAGCCCTGTGTGGGGCTCCCTGCTTAGCCGGGAGTCTGCTTGTCTCTCTCCTTCTGCCCCTCCCTCCCTGCTTGTGCACTCTCTCTCTCTCTCTCATAAATAAATAAAATCTTTAAAAAAAGAAATATGTATTTGGTCTCTGTGCCAAGTTCCTGGCACAGAGTTCCTAAAACCCTAGAAATTTCCTCAGTGATAGGAGCAAGAGAAGTATCTTTTGCTATTTATAACAAGCCCTTTTCAACCACACCTAAATTGATGTTAATGATGTGGCTTTGACAAACCCCTACCTATGGGATTTAGGAGAACTGGTTGTCAGGGGAACCAACCACTTGATTAGAGGGTCGGAACTTTCAGCACCACCTCCGGCCTCTGGGGATGAGAGAGAGGCTGGAGATGGACTTAATCATTAGTGGTCATTTAATCAAGTCTGCTCACAGAATGAAGCCACCATTAAAAACCTAAACAACAAGGTTCAGAGCACTCCTGGGTTGGTGAACAAGCCAGAATGCCGGGAAGGTGTTGGGCCTATGGAAGGTCCACGCTCCGTGCCCACACCTTGCCCTATGCACCTCTTCCCCTTAGCTATTCCTCGGTCAGATCCTTTATAATACAATGGTACCAGTAAGTGCTTCCCCGAGGTCTGTGAGCCATTATGGCAAACTATCAAACCTAAGGGGAGGCTGTGGGAACCCCTGATTTGTAGCCAGTTGGTCAGAAGCACAGGTACTGTAACCAAAGGAATGTGAGTTGGCTCCTTGGTGAGTCACAAATAGCAACTACACCTGGTGAGTTATCACTCAAAGGAAATTATTTGCAGCAAACAAGGAGATCACGGGGAATAACTCCCAAAGCTGTTAATCCCCGGATATAGAGGAGTTCCTTTTATTTGGGGTTAGGATGCATATTTAGATAGGGGAGCCTTGTCATCCTACGTAGAGGCAGGCATAAGGTTACACCTGAACTTTAAGGAAACATGCATATTACATACATTGTATGTTATGCAAATGAGGCTTGTGCTCTTCCTCAGGCGGAGATTTTCGTACTATAATAAATAAGTTAAAGGAAATTGTGGTCATTCCAGAGGTCACTCCATGGTCCATATGCACAGGCACAAGTTGGGGGTTTAGCTCAAACTACTCTGGGAGATCTGGGCCACTGGAGCCTTTCCTCCCGGCTGTTGTTACTGCGTGAGGGAGGGTTGGTTTTGCTTTCCGGTCATGGGATGTTATGCCCATAGGGTCCTTTGTCTCAGTTAAGAGATAAGGGCAAAAGAAGAGCGTAAGGAAAAATGTGGGACAAAGGTTGGTAGGTACATGCAAGTGAGCAATAAAGGTGAGTCTTGGGGTTTAGCTGGCGATAGTACCTGAAATTTGCAACTAGCATCTGAGGTTGGGGGCAGTCTTGTGGGGCTAAGCCCCTAACCTTTCTGTGCTAACTCTGGGTAGTTAGTGACAGAATTTTTCCCCCTACATTTGTCCTTGTTGAGAGTAGAGAGAAATAGTTGTATTTTTCTTTTAGGAACCAACTTAAAATTCTAAAACCTTATAAATAAGAAGAAAGCCTCAAACAATTGTCTATCTTTCCTGTACAAACCGTACATGAAAGCAACCATTCGTTGTTGAAATGACGTTTCCCTTTATAGAGTTATTCTAGCTAATAAATGAAGCAGGCAAGACAGAATTAGAATATTACCATGTGGGGACCTCTAATTGAAATAATGGATGTGAGCCAAGATAATCAATAGCTCTTAAAAACATTAGGTGAAAAACTGACAGAGAACTTGATAGTGCATGATTTCCTGGCTTTGCCTGAATCCACTGATCAATCTTAGCATCACAGAAAGAGACAATCAAATATTTTGTGCCTCCTGATGAAAGCATACACACCTCTAACAAGGTATTCATGTCAACAAATAGAATCTAAATCTGATTGAGCATCAACATGTTTCAATTTATAGAAAATATGAGATGGGGGTCTTTTAACCAACATTGCTGGGATTCAATTAGCAAAATTCAGACCTTGGAAAAACAGAAAAAATGACAAGGAAAAGAAAAGGAGAGCAACAGAAACAGAGGAGAAACCCATAGTTTACAAGAGACATATAAGTGGGGTGCCTGGGTGGCTCAGTCAGTTAAGCATCTGACTCTTGATCTCAGCCCAGGTCTTGATCTCAGGGTCATGAGTTCAAGCCTGGAATTGGGTACTTAAACAAAAAAAAAGAGAGACATATAAGATAAATGGAATATGAAACCCTTCTCTGGTTTTTGATTTAAACAAACTGACTGTAAAAACCAGAAAAACCAAGATCTGCCAAGATGGCCGTCCATACTAAAGGCAAAAACAAGATTACAATTCCACCTACTCTCATTGACTTGTTAGTGTAAATCCTATCATTAAAGAGATGTACCTTTTATTTTGCTTATTTTGAAAATTTTTTTGAAAGGTGTACCTTTTAGTTAAACCTTCTTGTCTTGAGTACAATACTCCTAAAGGTCAGCACATTAAACCTCATCAGTCACTGGTTCTCAAATTTAACTGAGTTATGAGCTCATTTTCCCAAGGGCAGGTATCAGTGAAGGACCTAAATCTTAAAGATGACAATTTTTTTAAGTGCCCAGTAAAGGGGAAATAATACAAAGAAAGGGGAAACTCTAAAATCAAAAATCACCTACTTCACAAATTTACTGACAACCCTGGGCTTTAGACATTTAATTTTTTATACATTTCCAGAGATCATAGGCTAGTAGAGGTGAACTGTAGCGCAGCTTGGACTGAGATGGTGATATTTGGTTTTTTGGTTTGTTTGTTTTGTCCTTGGGATTTTTTTTTTTTAGTATGTTTTAATATGAATGACTGAGAGTTTCAAAAACCAAATATTTCAAACCAAGCAATGAAGCCATTTTGTACAGTTTTGACTCCTGGTAATAAGAGGGAAATAAGTAATAATAGTAAGTAATAAGAGGGCCTCCTGGCCTTCCAGCTTCATATGCCCCAGGATCACTTTTCAAATGAATGTGAATCTTGACATCTAAATTAGAGGTGGAAAGGCATCAGTCCCTTTGACAGCATCTCTAATAAATAATCATCCACTGTCTCTTCGAACACCTCCAAAAATAGGATATCTCAGCCATATTCCATATTTGGCGAGTTTTGTTGTAAAGTTTTATTATTGTTGCACAAGAACAAGTCTGCCCATCTCCTGTGACAGCACTTTAATTTTTGAAGACCTTGCTTTCTCATCCCAATTAAGTCAGTGACTCTTACCTGGAGTCTAATGAATGTGAAAGCAGAATGAGGAGAACGCCCTCCTCTTGGGCAACATCAGCACCTTAGAGCAGAAAAGGCTAGTAGTTTGGCAAAGTGTTAAATACTGTGATGCACCATTGAAGTTAGAAAGGTAATTTCAGTGGTTAAAAACAGAGAATATATGCTAAAATTGTTTAAAAATCACTGTAGAGCCATTATCTTAAGACCTCCCCTGGCTAAACATTTCTTGCTCTTTGAAATGTTGGTTATAAGTATTAATATATATATAATATAATATATACTAAAGTGTATTATTTAAAAATATAATAAGTAAAATATATTATATATATTAGTAATATAAATATCTATGTGTGTAATAAATACATATTGATATAAAAGAGGAGCCTAGCCCACTTTCCCTTTTAGGATTTGACTTGGAAACTGTATATATATATAATATATATATATATTATATATATATATCACTTCTACTCACATCTCATTGGTTAGAGCTTTGTCACATGGGTACACATAGCATAAGGGAGCTGGGAAATGTAGTGTTAATTCTGGGTATCCATGTGCCTGGATAAAAATTCCCTTACTCCAGAAGAAGGGGAGGATGCATAGTAGGAGATTATTGACAATCTATGCTCCAATAACTCTGAATAGAAGCTATCACCATATATCACGATGATATTTTGTCCTGAACTAAGAGTTTTAGTGAAATACCCAAATACAAGTAATATATATGTGATGGACATTCATTCTTGGCTGCCTAACATCCATTCATTCTTCTTCCAGTAACAGCTCTGGGTTTTTTTTGTTTTTTTTTTAAACAGAATTTATTCTAAATCTATTTTTTTATTTTTTTTAAGATTTTTTTTTTTTTATTCATTTGCGGGAGAGACAGAGAGAGAACAAGCAGGGAGAGAGGCAGAGTGAGAGGGAGAAGCAGACTCCCTGCTGAGCAAGGACCCCGATGCGGGACTCGATCCCAAGACCCTGGAATCATGACCTGAGCCGAAGGCAGACGCTTAACCATCTGAGCCACCCAGGCGCCACAGCTCTGGTTTTTATTTGGGCATCCATTCTTCCTCTCAGTCCATGTGGTTCTGTGGGTGTGCCTCCATTCTTGAATCCAGAGGTGACTTGTGACCTAACTAGCCTAGCTAGTTAGAATATCACATTCCCTAGACAACAATGACTAGTTCAGGGATGGGCACATGATGTCATTTCAACCCTAGAAGGGTAGACTCTCCTTTAATTCTGCAACCATCTTGCTACATGGAGTATGACAGTAAAACCATTATTTATTTTTTTTTCCTTAAGCCCGGGATCCAGCCATGTTTGGAGTCTGCACTACACTGGGGCTTCTAAGCTACAAGATCTAGTAAATCCTCTTCTCCATTTTTGTTTTGCTTTATTTTTATCCTTACACTAGTTTGTAGTGGGTTTTCTGTAACTTGCAATAAAAAGAATCCTAACTGATATATTTGAGACTATTTCTAAGTCTCCAAAATGTAAAATTGTACAATAAAGAATTAAAATAATTTTGAAAAACCAAATAAGATATCTGACTGGTTCCCATATTTAAATGAATGAGCTATTATCATATAGCAAAGAGAGACACAAAGCATCATTGTTCTACACTGTAGTTCCAGAATTTGAAACACTAGCTTGATTACAGGCTTCAAGAATTCTTTCTCATACATTATTAAATACTAATATTACAGCGGACTCAAGAGCTTAAAAGTCTGGTGATTATCTAGAAATCAGCCTTAAATCTTTCTGGACTCAAGAGCTTAAAAACTTGGTAATTATCCAGAAATCTGCCTTAGATCTTTCTGGAATGAGGTGGGAGTATAAATAAGTTGTAAAAGGTATCAAGCAATTTCTTTCTCTTTCTAGTAGCTTCTTTTCTAGACAATCAACTCTCCTTTTACACAGACTCCACATTCTCATCTTGTGGCTCTTAGAAAATACCAACAATACTTCTTCTTACCACTTAGAGTGAATAAATTATTCAGAATAAGATAATACCAAGTGTAACATAGAACTAATCGCATTTCTTCCAAATCCCTTAAGAAATAAATATCTTCAAAGGAAAATAGTGAAGGGCTATTTTATGGATTCCTGTATCATTTCTAATAATGTCAAAATAATAAGCATCACTCACACTTCATTTTGTCTGTTTGGAAAAGTCCCATTTGATCAACAGGTAGTGCTGGCGTTGGGTCATGTTACCTGTTACATGGTGGCTTCTGCAGGTGCCAGATCAAAGATAGGCTGGAAGGTCTTCCAGCACACCTCCTCTAAGGAATGATTGCATCAGAATTAACCTAGAAATAAGGGATCTTATCTCATCTTAAAGACTGGCAGAGGAGAGAATCCATTCCTTTTTAGTAACCCATATCAGTACATAACAAGCTCCACAAGAAATTAATCAACTATGTTTTATTCAAATACTTTGAGCTGAAATTCTTCTGTTCTGGAAACAAAAAGCTGCTGATGACTGTCATCAGTGTAAGAACCCTTCATATATGTGGACGCTGTAATTAAAAGCTCTTCTTTATGCTGACTATTTTAACTCCTTTAACACAGTCATTTCAACAGGGTGGGGAGGTGATTTTACCCCTAGGGGATATTTGGCAATATTTGCAGACTTTTTTGGTTGTCACAACTAGAGGGGAAGTGCTACCTACTGGCTTCTAATGGGTAGAGGCCAGGCATGCTGCTAAACATCCTGCAATGCACAGGATGGTTCCACACACACACACACACACACACACACACACACACGTACACAAACACCCCAAAGAATTATCACAAAATGTTTATAGTATCAAGATTGATAAACTTTACCTTTCTTTTTTTTTTAAGATTTATTTATTTATTTTAGGGGGAGGGGCAGAGGGAGAAGGAGAAAGGTTTTTTTTTTTTTAAGATTATTTATTTACTTGAGAGAGAGAGAGAGAGCACACAAGCAGGGGGGAGGAGGAGAGGGAGAGGGAGAAGCAGGCTCCCTGCTGAGCTGGGAGCCTGAGCCAAAGCCGGGCTCCATCCCAGGACCCTGAGATCATGACCTGAGTGGAAGGCAGACCCAGGCACTCCTTTATCTTTCTTAACATTGTCTTATTTTCTAGACCTTTATAATAATCATTTCAGTTTTCTTTCAGCCTCTACTCAAACTTACATGATTCCACTTAGATTTGGAGCTGTGAATTACATGTGGGCCTGACTATTACTGAGAAGTAAGGACAAACTTCTTCATAGTTCCTTCAGCCTGTGATACTTGTTTAAGGAATAACCTGAAGTGATATGTCCTGTGTGAAGATTATAAACATGGAACTTCATTAGGGATATAAATGACCCACCTCAAATGTTTGTACGCATTTGTATGAACTACAAGAACCCACACAAAGCTCTACTCAGCTAAGATTATAGGAATATCTCAGCCTGGTGGAAACGGAGAGGGGCTGAGGGTGTGGGCAGGGGAAGGGAGATCTTCCTGAGCTGTGGCCAAAGCAATAACAGAATGATATAAAATGGAAGAAGGGGGTCCCTGGGGCTTGTTCTTGCAACTGTCAATGTAGGCAACCAGAGAGAGAGGCTGAGTAAGGCCTCCTAGCCACAGATACATTTTACTGTGGCCTAGGGACACGTATTTAAGATAATTTTCGGTAAATTCTTAAACTGCTGTAACTTTTCCACTGTTTATTTGTAATCGCCTGTTTCTCAATGTGGAGCAGTGAAAAACCTTAAAATGAAAAGACTTGTGTGCTTGCTTCAAAAGTAACTGTAGTAGCCCTCTCTGAGGCCAACCTTGGAAAAAAAAGATTTCTGGAAGAAAAATTAGACTGGTCATGGCTAAGAAGAGAAGCAATCTGGGGAAGTCCTGAGGTCTGCAAGAAGAAATTTGGGATGTATGAAGGACTAATGCTGGGGTTGGAAAAAGTGCTTCAAGTCTTCAAAGATGGACACTGAGTTCTGTTTTACATAGAGCCTCACTCACGTAATACATGGTTTTCTGATTTTGATTAGCATTTTGCTCCTAACTACTGCTCTTAAATTCAAATTATAGCTTTCCAGAGGATACAAAAACAAGAAGAAGAAATATGCTGAGGTTTGCATAGAGATCAAATAACCATTCCATTCTAAAACCATAGATTCTGCCATTTGTTGAGATTTCATGCCAGGTTTGACATTTCTCATGCTTGATGTCTACATACACATATTCACAATATTCACATCGGAGAGCCTAAACAAAAATCATTTGGTTGGTTTGACTTCTGTAAGGAATATATAAAATGTTCCCTGAAATTTTAGTTCCAAGTATGTTTTTATGTTTACAGGCCTCACAAAGACTTTATTTGCACACTAACCATTGAGCATGAAAAATGTTGTGAATTAATGTGAAAAAGTAATTAATTTGAAATTTATGCAAGGGGAAGATGGCACTTAAAGTCTCTCACATTCCCTCTACTTCCAACTCTAAGCACATTCCGACTCCATCTGCCAGCCCCCTCAGGAGGCAGGAGGGACCTGGGTTGTGGGAGCCAGAGGCCTGAGCTGATGTTTCTTCTGTCCTGTGGGCAGGACAGAAGCTTGGGGTCAGAGTAGGGTAGTCCTGATGTAAAGACCTGAGAATGGCGGTTCCTGGTACTTGGACCTCTTGATGGTATACTGATAGAGTTGGCCTACCAGCAGGTTGATTTCTGCCCTGTGTAAGTATGCATATTCTCCTTGACCCCAAGGAACTGGGGTGGGAGCCAAACTGAGGTCAGGAGAATTTGAAGAGCTCAGGGAGCATAAGGGCTTCCTTCCTTCCTGAGGACGTGTCTGCCACTATACCATCATACCATCAGAGACCACTTCCCTTCTACCCTCTAAGCGCCACTGATATTTAAGTCACAACCAGAAAGAGAGAGCACAAAAAGCATGATCAGATTGAGGTCCATGATGAACCAGAGCTGCTAGAAGAGACAGATAGCAATTGCACACCAAGAAAAAATTAACAAGAACCCTAAGGAGATCTCCGTGCAGCATAAAAGAGACACTCTGAAGATAAATCAAACCAAACCATGATTTTCAGACTAAAAATTTAATAAAATGAAGGTAATTTTTGAGACTCAAGTTAATGGAAAATTCAGTGGAAGAAAGAGCTCAGATGACAGGGCAAAAATACACAGAGATAGAAATCATAACAAACAGACAAACAAGAAAGATAAGAGATTTGGAATATAGACCCTAAAGAATTGGTTCTAGAAGGAGGAAAAGGAGCAGATGGAGGAGACATAATAACAGAAAAAAATATTTTGAAATGTTTTTGTGTTAAAGAAAGACCAGTGTCTGCAAATTCAAGAGGCTTTCTAAGTTCCAGGCATAATCAATAAAAAAACATATCCAGGCATAACTGGTAACATTCTTGAACTTCAAGAGAAAGGGGAAATCTTACAAGGTTTCAGGGGGGGATAAATGGGTAAATTATAAAGAAAAGAGAATCAGACAGACAAGTGATTTATCTTCAACTTTGGAGGCTAAAAGACAGTGAAGCAAACTACAAAGTACTGAGAAAAAAATACAGAATTCCAAGAATTCTAGACCCAGGAAACTCATCACTTACCTGTTAGTGTGGAAAGACATTTGTAACTACACAAGGATTCAGAAAAGATATCATAGACATACCACCAGTTGAGGAAAAAACCTGAGAAAGAGCATTAAATAACAAATTAATCAGAGTAGAACTTATATACATGGCATTGGCTATCTATGACCATGTAACAAATTACCCCGAAACTTAGTGGCTTGAAACAACACTATGCATTTATTATCTCTCCCCGTGTTTGTGGGTCAAGGGTGACTTAGCTAAGAGGCTCTGGCCTGAAGTCTCTTGAAGATGACCTCATGACGTGGGCCAGGGCTGCAGTTATCTGAAAGCTGAACTGGGGCTGCAGGATCTGCATCCAAACTGGGTCACTCACCTGGCCAACAAAGTTGGTTGGCTACTGGTCAGTCCCTCAGTTCCTTTGCACATCAGCTCTCCTAGGATTGTTGGAGTGTCCTATTGTCGCTGGCTTCCCCCAGAGCTAAGTATCCTCAAGAGAGAGTCAGGTGGAGCCCCAGAGGTCACATAGCATTGTTCTGTTTATTAGAAGCAAGTAACAATATCCAGTCCACATTCAAAGAGAGGGGAATTAGAAGTGTCAAAAAATCTGTGAATATATTTTAAAACGGACTTCAAACTTGCATGTAAAATGTAAAAACTAAAAAAAGTTTTGAAAAATATCTGGAAAAGTCTTTTGGATTTAGAGATGACCAGGGTTCTTATGCTTAACACCAAAAACATGAGCCATAAAAGGAAAAGTGAATGAAATGGACCTCATCAAAATTTTAAAAACTTGTGCTCTCAGGGCACCTGGGTAGCTCAGTCAGTCAAGCAACAGACTCTTGATTTTTGGCTCGGGTCATGATCTCAGGATGGTGGGATGGAGTCCAGCATCAGGCTCCCTGCTCAGCACAGAGTCTGCTTGAGATTCTCTCTCCCTCTGCCCCTCCTTCTTGTGCTTTCTCTATCTCTCTCTTTCTCTCTAAAATACTACTCAGCAGTAAATAGGAATGAACTATATTGATACCTGCAAACAACCTGGATGAAACTCCAGGGAATTATGCTGAGGGGAAAAAAGCCAATTCCAAAAGGTGACATACTATATAATTCCATGTATATTCCATTTTTGAAATGACAAAATTATGGAAATAGAAAAGAGTTTAGTGATTGCCAGAGGTTAGGGAAAAGGGGTTATAAAAGTGAAATATGAAGGATCTTTGTTGTGATAGAATTATTCAGTATCTTTTTTCACCCAGTTTTATTTAGTATCTTGACTATGATAGTAGATACACGAACTTACATATATAATAACATTATATAGGACAAAATACACACACACACACACACAAAGGAATTAATACAGGTAAAACTGGGGAAATGTGAATACAATTGGTGGATTGCACAACATCAGTGCCCTGGTTTTGAATCTGTACTATAGTTCTGCACTGTATTACCATCAGGAAATCTGGGTAAAAGCCACACAAGATCTCTCTGTATTATTTCTTATAACTGCATGCAAATCCATAACTATCTCAATTAAAATTTCAATATAAAATAACTTCTGAATTTTTTTCAGTATCTCAAAGGGCACTAAAATTGAGAGGAAATAAATACCATTATTGTTGGAGATATGTAGCTTTTTTTTTTTCAAAAGACATAGGGCCTGAATGAAGAAAAGTAAAACTCTTATTAAAGGACTTAAAACAAGATCTGAACAAAAGGAAAGGTTTACCACATTCTTGGAAGAAGACATTTTTAAAATGGCAACCCTCTCAAAAGTAAGATACAAATTCAATGCAATTCCAATTAGAATTCTAACTGGATTATTTAAATGGGTGTGAGAGAATGTTGGATCAAAATATCTTAGAGCTCATATGGAAGAATAAAGCTCGAGAACATAAAAAACATATAAAAACAAAGAATAGTGACAGAGAACTTGCCTCATGAGCTATCAGAATGCAAACATAAGACCACTGCCATCAAATCTCTGTGGCATTGGTGTGGGACCAGACAATCAAGTCAGTAGAAGATCAGAGTCCAGGGCATGTGTGAACTCAATACAAGACAAAGGCTGTATTTCCATTTGGAGGAAAAGAATAGTTTATTACTACATGGTGCTGGTATGACTGGTTATCCATCTGGAAAAAAAATACATACTATACAAATTATAAAACAATAAAAATTGTACAAAAATAGCCAGGCAACAACTATGAACTTAGAGTAGAAGATCTTCTCAACTAAGATAAGAAATCCAGATTGCAGTTTTCAAAAAGACATATTTGACAATATAAAAAATAAAAACCTTTTGAATGGCAAGCTATAGTATATACAAATTCAACAAGCAAATAAATGAGGGAGTAGGGAAACATATATAGAGTGTATGATTAGAACAGGGCTAATGTCTATAATATACAAAGAACTATAACAAATTGGTAAGGAAAGCCCCCAACACACACATGCGCGCACACACACACACACACACACACACACACACACCCTAAACGTGCAGAGTATGTTCATAGACGAGCAAATACAAAATGCCAAAAAACATATGCAAAGATGCTCACACTCACTAGGGGTCAGAGAAATGCAAATTAAAATAACAATAAATGGGTGCCTGGGTGATTCAGTCATTAAGCGTCTGCCTCAGGGTCAGGTCATGATCACAGGGTCCTGGGATGGAGCCCCACATTGGGCTTCCCGCTCAGCGGGAAGCCTGCTTCTCCCTCTCCCACTCCCCCTGCTTGTGTTCCCTCTCTCGCTGTGTCTCTCTCTGTCAAGTAGATAAATAAAATCTTAAAAAATAAATAAAATAACAATAAAATGCTCTCTTCATTCATTAGACGGTTAAAAGTTAAAAGGAGTGATAGTACCTATTTCTGGTTGGGACTGGGAAAAAGAACTACTCTCATACATTTCTGGTGGAAATGTCTTTTGGAAGGGAATCTGGCAATATTGATTAAAATTAAAACTACATACATGCCTTCAACCTGTAATCCTTTTGGAAATCTACTTCCTAGAAATAAAAGTCCCCAGGGTATATGTACAATGATGATCACTGCAGCATCATCCATAGTGAAAAATATTGAAACAAAGTGAATGTCCAAGAGAAGAATGAACAGGTGTATTACATGCATTCACACTGTGAAATATTATGCAGCCATAAAGACAAACATATTAGCATTCTGCCATTCAACATAAAGAGATTTTGGAAGGATTGCATGAGAAAATTAAGGTAGGAAAGCAGCATATATAATATAATCTCATTTTTGTAAAGCAAAAGTGATTTTTAAATCTATGTATCTGTGTATAGTTATATGAGTCTGGAGAAAAACACAGAAAAATATGCATCATATTGTTCATACAAGTTCCCTGGAGGAGAAAGGGGGCTGGGCAAAGGAATAGGGGACTAGGGGAAGAGACAGGGAGAGAATGCAAATAAATAAATAGATAAAATGGAAAGACTAAACAAAATGAGCATACCTTAGTATATATGGAGTAAACTGTGCTATGTAAAATAATGTGTGTGTTTGAGAGATTATGTATAAATTAGAAAATATTGTTGTAGATATACATCTTGCAGAGAAATCTATGTTACACTGTCAAATGAAAAAAGTAAGTTGGAATACACAGACTGAGGGTCCTTAAAAAAAAATTGGGACACAGTATTAAATCTTCTAAAATCTGGAACTGTATGGAGTTTGGTTATATTTCTATGATAACAGATAAAGAAATCCCAGTGTATCTAAATATATATTTGTATTATTATGTTAATGTTATACCAAATATTAACAAATGTTAACAAAATATTAAAGTTGGTTATCCCATGGGAGTGGCAGTGAATAAATGGTAGTGGGGACAGAGGTGGAAACAGAGGGGATAATTAACTTTAACTTTTTTGTTGAGATTTTATTTTTTTAAATAATCTCTACACCCAACATGGGGCTCAAATTTACAACCTCGAGATCAAGAGTTGTATGCTCTACCGAATGAGCCAGCCAGGAGCCCCAGCTTTGTCTTTTATATGTTTGTTCCATGTTCTTTCTTTCTTTTTTTTTTTTTTAAGATTTTATTTATTTGACAGGAGAGAGAGAGCACAAGCAGGGGGAGCAGCCGGCAGAGGGAGAAGCAGGCTCCCCGCTCAGCAAGGAGCCCGATGTGGGGCTTGATCCCAGGACCCTAGGATCATAACCTGAGCCGAAGGCAGGTGCTTAACCGTCTGAGCCACCCAGGCGCCCCTGTTCCATGTTATTTCATTGGTTATTAGAACCATGGGCTACTGTTGCAATGGTCAAAAAAATCAAATAAAGAATTTTTAAAAAATGTAAACCCCAGATTGTCCCACATGGCACATCAAGTGTATGCTACAATCTATGTGGAAAGCACATAGCAAAGAGGAACACACCAAATGCTCATTTTGGAGAGAGTGGACCAGCATTATTGGCTTAAAATGGATTTGCTGTAAGGAGCACACCTTAGAAGAGAAAACAACACCCAAGTTTAGGGGTATGAATATTTATCTAAGCTCATTTTGAAAGAATATTAGATAGTAACTGATAGGAAATTAAGCATTATGATCCCTATGATCATAGGCACCAGTATCTACTTTCATTCTGTATGACCCAATTTCCTAGGGACATTTTGATCCTTAATGCAAAACAGGAAAGATGGAGACTGACTCCATGTGGCTGCAAATATGCTATCAATGATGCAAAGGGATGAAACTGCAATCATTAAGGCCTATCAGCACTAGCTAGAGTTAAGTTCAGGCAGCCACAGCTTAAACTAGCCAACAAGCCAAAGTTATTATTTGAGGTGGTTTGCTGAGGCTCATAGGCAGGACACTTAGAGTCCTAGACAAACTGTAATGATGAAAAATGTAACTGTGATCTCTTCCTCATGCCTTTCTCTTCTTTGAGTGCCCATCGCCCATCTCACAGGATATGGAATGAGATTTTTGTCTCAAAACCAAAGCCTCAGAGCTGTGAACAATGAGTGACAAGTGTGCCTATATTTAAGAGACATACTAGACACATCCATGCAGGACTAACATGTTACCAATCTGATCCGTAATAATCAATACCACCCCCCACCATTTCCAACCTTGATAGAAGAAGAGATTCATTAATGAGACTCTTGGAAGTAAGAGAATCCATATGGGTAGAAAGTTTAGTAACATGCTTCCCCTCCTACCTCCAAACCAAAAGAAGGGATCCCAATGGACCCACTTATAGAGATTAATACTACCTACAAGAGGGAAGACTGGTATCTGATCTTTCAGTTGCAAGTTTACCATAATGGAACATAACATTTTGGGGAGAAAATGTCCCTAGGAAATTGGGTCATACAGGATGAAAGTAGAGACTGGTGCCTAACTCTCTCTTGGAAAACTCTTATGGTGGAGAGCCTAGCTAGAGGTGCCCATGGAGTCAGGGCAAGAAGAGAAGGCAGCAGTGAGAGCATTTTGCTGTTCTGGGGAATGGTCATTCATTCTAGAGTAAGGATTTGCAATATTTCCTATGGACCAAGTGGATACCATGTCAAGTAGCTGGGAAAGGATTTCCTTGAAAGAACCTCATCTAAGAGAACTGTCTGCCTAGGTCAGAAGATCCCACCAGAGAGAGGCTGTGGGGCATATACCCAAGGGTGGAGCTGGTACAGGCTGGGCAACAACAGTGCTGTGTCAGGACATCCAGTGGGAGTTCCAAAGACCTCACTAATGTGCTCTGTGAAAGAGCCAGCATTGGATGCCTGCCATGCATCAAGTAGCCAAAAGAGAATTACAAACATCAGATGTGAGAAACAGCCTTTGCTTCTTTTCCTCTAATCCCTTCTGCACCACTGTCTCCAACTCTACAGAAGCCAAGCTCAGTGCTGGAGAGGAGGTAGGACAAGAACAGACCAGACCTTTACCCACTGGTGGTTCCCAAACCATGGATCTGGCTTGAGCTGAGAGCAAGAGAGGAGCCCCTAAATTGGAGGAGGGATTGGAATGTTTACTTAGATTTAGCAAAAGCCCTAAATTTGCCCTGAAAACTATGGACCCTGCTCAAGCTAACAATAGTCATAGCTAATACAAGAACTCATTGTTTTTCCTGTGCCACTACATGTATCTTCGTGCTTTCAGAACCAATACTTGATACTCCATTCTCTAATACCTATGTCTAACATGATCTTTCCAGAAGTAACATCTGATTGTATTACTCTCTTGCTTAAATATGTTCAGTGGCTCCTGTTACCCACAGGTCCACCTCAGTGGCCACTCTTCCAAATGGTGTTGTGTTTCAGCTAATGCCAAGAATTCCCAAGTGCATGTGGAGGACATTAGGTTATTTTAATTATTTGTCACATGGATGAATTATTTCATTTTAATAATCATGTGCTAGGGTTAATAATGTGTGCTAGGAAAGTAAAACTAGCACATCAAAACCATGATTTCATGGATATCATTGCTTACAAGGAGGTTAAAGCAGGAAGCACCGTGCTAGCCTGCTTATCACAGACATCAGAAATTATAGACCTGGGGGCGCCTGGGTGGCTCAGTCGGTTGGGCGGCTGCCTTCGGCTCAGGTCGTGATCTCAGAGTCCTGGGATCGAGCCCCGCATCGGGCTCCATGCTCGGTGGAAGCCTGCTTCTCTCTCTCCCACTCCCCCTACTCTCTCTCTCTTGCTGTCTCTCTCTTTGTCAAATAAATAAATAAAATCTTAAAAAAAAAAAGTTATAGACCTGGTGCTCAGGTGCCGAGTATTAAAGCTTTTACACCAGAGGAAAATGAAGGAGTGTTCTCACTGTTTTATATACATACATGCACTTACCAGAAGTCCCCTGCAAGATATGCATGGCAACCTAGGAGATGTACATAATGAAGCTGTTCAAATTGTCTATAACATTAGGAGATAATGGCGGAGAACTGTCACTGTCAAATAATGAAAGACATGAATCCTCAGATTTGGGCATCACAAAGGAGTACTGAGAAGGTTACATAAAAATCCATAGAGATGCACAGTAGTGTAATTGCAGCATCCCCTATCATAGAAAAGTAATCAGAGGAAAAAGGAAATTATACACAAGGATGACAATTAGACTAACAGCAAACATCTCACCAGCAGTAGAAGCCACTATTCAGGGGAACAGTATTTTCAAGCTGCTGCAAAGAACAATTAACCTAAAATACTCTATCCAGGTAACTACTGTTGGAGTGTAAGGATGAAATTGAGAACTTTTTTCCCAAACAAAAATAGATGGAATTTATCAATCCAAGAACCTTATTGAAAAATCTATTATTAAGGGATGTCCTTTAGGCCAAAGGGAAATAATCCCAGAAAGAAGATCTACCATGCAAAAAAAGGAATAGTGAGCAAAGACATTGCGTAAACAGTGGTTAAATATAAACAAATGCTGTTTTGTAATCAACAGCAAGAATAAGAACAGTAACTAATTTGTGAGAATAAAACAATGTGCAAATGAAGTCTTGGACAACATTACCTTGTCAGAAGGAAAAGAGCAATCATGGTTAATAATAGATTCTAAGGTGCCTGTATTCAAGAGGATGGTAAAAACATGGGTAACCCTTAGACTTTATCATGTAAAGTATGTATGTTGAAATTTTAACTCTAACCGCTAAAATAAAAGAAAAAGATGTAGATCTCAAAACAGGAGAGGGGGGAAAGGAAATAGTATAACCTCAACCAGTTCAGAATAAAACCCAAAAGGAGGAAAATACATAGATAAAGCAGAGTAAAAAGGCACAAAATAAGATGGTAGAAATAAATCTAATTATAAAAGGAAATAAACTGTTCAATTAGAAGACACAGATTGTCAAATGAGACTCCAGAAATCAACTTGATATAGCTTATAAGTGTTGGGCAAGGTGACACGGAGACATACATCATGTTGTAAACCAAATGGTGTGTCCCCCCCAAAAATTCACATATTGAAGTCCAACCTCCGGTAGAAAGAATAAGGTTACATGAGGTCATAAAGATGGGGTCTGACGTGATAGGATTAGTATCCTTATAAGAAGAGATAGCAGAGAGCTTATTCTCTCTCTCTCTCTGTATGTGTTTGTGTGCTTATGTGCACACACCAGGGAAAGGCCATGTGAAGGGACAGCAAGAAAGCTGCTGTCTGCAAGCCAGGAAGGGGGTTCTCACCAGACACTGAAGCAGCTGGAGCCTTCATCAGGGACTTCTAGGCTCCAAAACTGAGAAAAAATAAATTTTTGTTGTTTAGGCCGGTCAATAGGGTTTTATTATGGCAGCCTGAGCGGACTAATTATACCACGAGCAGCTGCAAGTGATGAAAAATTAAAGTACTGTTCATTGAGGAAACTTAGAGGCAGAGAACGGTGGACGGTGCATGATCTTCCTGTCTTTCATTATCCCACAGGGAGATGTGCGTAATTGGGGACATTGTAAATGTGTCACTTAAAAAATCCAAAGAAAGGGACTCCCTCTTTATCATTCTACGTGTTTCCAGGGAAGCTGGAAGGAGAAACAAGGAACAGCTAGTTGACTATATAACTACGGGAGCTTCTTTTTTATTTAAAAAAAATTTTTTTAAGTAATCTCTACATCCTACGTGGGGCGCAAACTCAATCTCCAGATCAAGAGTCGCATGCTCTACTGACTGAGCCAGCCAGATATCCTGGGAGCTCCTGCTTCTTCTTCTTCTTCTTTTTTTTTTAAGATTTTATTTATTTATTTGAGAGAGAATGAGAGAGAGAACACACGAGGGGGGAGGGTCAGAGGGAGAAGCAGACTCCCTGCTGAGCAGGGAGCCTGATGCGGGACTCGATCCTGGGACTCCAGGATCATGACCTGAGCCGAAGGCAGTCGCTTAACCAACTGAGCCACCCAGGCACCCTTCTTCTTCTTTTTATAAAAGATTTTATTTATTTGAGACAGAGAGAGAGACAGAGAGAGAGAGAGAGAGAGAGAGAGAGAGAGAGAGAGAGAGCGCACGCGCGCGTGCATGATTGGGGGAGGGGCAGAGGGAGAGGGAGAGGGAGAGGGAGAAGCAGAGTCCCCGCTGAGCAGGGAGCTTGACGCCAGGCTGGATTCCAGGACTCCAAGATCACGACCTGAGCCAAAGGCAGACACCCAACCCATTAAGCCACCCAGGCGCCCCTCTGGGAGCTTCTTGATTGAAGAAATGGATGTATTAGGAAGAGAAGCTGGCATTCCTGAGATCCTGGTATCAGCCTGTCCTTCCCTTGAGCTATTTCACTGAGCTATCTTCACATTAAGCTACCAAATGTGGGGAGGGAATGAGCCTCAAGGATAACCCATCAATAAGCATGAAAACTAAAATATAAGGACACCAAAAGTTTGAAAAGGTAAGATGGGAAAAGATACGCCAGGTAAATGCTAACAAAGAGAAACCTCCACAATCAAGACAAAAAGCATTATTAAGGACAAGGAAGATAATTATCCAATGATGAAAAGAAACAATTTTCCAGAAAAAATATAATAACTCTAAGCTTGTGTGCACCTAATATCATAATCTCAGATTATACAAAGCAAAATTGTCCAAACTACAAGGAGAAACTGAGAAATCAACAAACGGGGAAATTTTTTTTTTTTTAAAGATTTTATTTATTTGACAGAGACACAGTGAGAGAGGGAACGAACACAAGCAGGGGGAATGGGAGAGGGAGAAGTAGGCTTCCCGCAGAGCAGGGAGCCCGACGCGGGGCTCGATCCCAGGACCCTAGGATCATGAGTTGAGTGGAAGGCAGGCGCTTAATGACTGAGCCACCCAGGCGCCCCAAACGGGAAAATTTTAATATTCCTCTCTCCCTAATTGAAACAGAGAATAATTAGAAAAAATGCAGATATTTGAAAAACATACATAACAAAGTTAACTTTTTTTTTTAAAGATTTTATTTATTTGAGAGAGAGAATGAGATAGAAAGAGAGCATGAGAGGGGGGAGGGTCCGAGGGAGAAGCAGATTCACTGCTGAGCAGGGAGCCCCATGCGGGACTCGATCTTGGGACTCCGGGATCATGACCTGAGCCGAAGGCAGTCGCTTAACCAACTGAGCCACCCAGGCGTCCAACAAACTTAATTATTAATCAAATGGACATATAAATAACCTTGCAATAGATAATTGTGGGGCATCCTGATCAGGTGGAGGCTCTTGGTGTGGATGGTGAAAGAATTCATCCAAAGCAGAACAAAAGAGATAGAAATTTATGGAATACATGGTTGTGGGCAGGACAGCAAAGGAGAGACTGTGGCAAGGGGGTGATAAGGGCTCACAGCTATAGGGTGGAGTGAGGGAAGTATGAGAACTTATGGAATTTTCTCTTTTTTGGTAATCTTAGGAACTGTGCCTTGTTGTAATTGGTCAGTTAGGGCCTATGGTTATTTCGAGGTGAGTTGCTTACTGAGCCTGTTTGCTTTCAGCTCGGTGGTCTCTGTGGGCCCTCCTGCCTTGATCAAGTTTCCATTGCTTAAGCCTGTTGCCTAAAGATGGTCTCTACAATAACTAGATAAATTTCATTCTTTCCAAGCATACATGGAACATATATAAAATACATCGCATAGGAGGCCACAATAAAAATCTGAACAAATATCAAATAATCAACATCATACATAGGATGTAGTCTCTGAACATAATGCAGTTAAGTACACATTATTAACAAAACTAACAAAAAAGGTCAGTAGAAATCTAATACATTTGGAAATTTAAAAACACACACCTACAAATTGGGCAGAATTTTGATAGATTTTGGGTATCATTGTTCATTGCATGTTTAAAATGTTTCTTAATAAAAACACTCTTAAATAATTCCAATGTCAAAAAAAGTAATAAACAGACAATTCTTGTAACTGAAAAGTAATGAATATATTACACATAAGAATTTGTGGGCCAAAGACTAAGGTGTTCTTAGAAGAAAGTTTATAGCCTTAAATGTCACATTAAAAAAGAAGAAAAAAGGGTGCCTGGGTGGCTCAGTCCACTAGGCATCTGCCTTTGGCTCAGGTCATGATCTCTGGGTCACATCTGGCTCCCTGCGCAGTGGGGAGTCTGGTTCTCCCTTTCCCTCTGCCCCTCCCTCCTGCTCACGCATGCGTGCTCTCTCTCTCTCGCTCTCTCTCTCAAATAAATAAATAAAATCTTCAAAAAAATATAAAAATTAAAAAATTGAAAAGAAGAAAAAAGTACAAGTTAGTGAGCTGGAATCAGTAAATGAAGAAAACAACAGTTCAAAGAAAGTAAAAGGAAGGAAATAAAGAGCGAGGATTAACAACACAGAAGACAAAGAGAATAGATCAATAAAAACAAGTTAGTTTTTTAAAAAGATTAACAAGATAGTCATTCTTCTGGCAAAACTAATTAGATAAATAAGAGAAAAAGCACAAAGAAGCATATTGGGAACAAGAAAAGGGACATAACTACAGATAAAGCAGAGATTGAAATAATGAGAAAATGCTATGAGGAAGTATATGTAAATAAATTTGAAAACATACATGAAATGGAATATTTTCCTAGAAAAATTTAACTCATCAAAACTGACTCAAGAGAAATAGAGAGCCTGAGTAGATTTTAACCTTTAAATACATTGATTCAAAGGTTAAAATTCTTCTTATAGAACCACTGTCAGGGGGCACCTGGGTAGTTTAGTCAGTTAAGCGTCTGCCTTCGGCTCAGGTCATAATCTCAGGGTCCTGGGATCAAGCCCTGCGTTGGGCTCCTTGCTCAGTGGGGAGTCTGCTTCTCTTTTTCCCTCTACCCATCCCCCCTGCTCGTGATCCCTCTTTCTCTCGCAAATAAATAAATAAAATATTTTTTTAATGTTCAATTAGCCATCGTTAGTTTTTGATGTAGTGTTCAACAATTCATTAGTTGTGTGTAAATAAAATCTTAAAAAAAAACACTTGTTGGGGTGCCTGGGTGGCACAGTTGATTATGTTTCCAATTCTTGGTTTCAGCTCAGGTCATGATCTCAGGGTCATGAGATGGAGCCCCACGTGGGACTCAGCATGGAATCTGCTTGAGATTCTCTCTCTCCCTCTGCCCCTCCAGCTTGTGTGAACATGCTTTCTCTCTCTCAAATAAATAAATCAAACCTTTAAAAAAATCAAATCAAATCAAGCAGTGCTTTCTGAAATTGTTTCACTAAGGTAAAAATGAAGACAGAGCAATATTTAATGAAAATGAGAGAATGATGGAGGAAATTCAAACAGGCTGGGGTGGAGAATGGGGATAGAGTGAGAGAAGAATCTGCTGAGGGAACAGGAGGAGACAGGAATCAGAGGGAAAAGGAAAAGAATTTAAAAGAAAGCATGCCCAAGACCAACAGTAAAGAAAGTAAATTGAAAAGTAATTAAGTGGATAATTCTTTATGTAATTACCGAAACTACTTTAAAAGGCAGATTTAGATGCCAGATGTGATTTAATTTCACTTAGGCCATGGGATGCTACGGTTATTAATGTCTTCTTCAACATCCTTATTTCAAAATGGGGAAACTGAGTCCCAGTTAAGTAAGTTGGCCTGTGGTTCAGAGCAGAGCTGAGGACACCTTGATGTGGGGATTCTCTCACTTCACTGCATTTCCTTATATCACCTGGGATCCCACATGGCTCGAACCCAGGACTGGGTGGCAGCAGGGTGTAAGAGAGCCCCACAGGGACCCCACCCAGGGAAGGAAAACAAAAAATCATGGCAACCAAATTAAGCAGTTAACTTTTTATGCCTCTGTGATCTTCCTCTTGTGTTTTAAGCCTTTTTAAATGGGGCATGCTGCTTCTACTTTAGGTAACTTAATAGGACAGGTGATATGGGGACTACAAAAACGGGGCATTGAGAACTGTTGTATGAATCCATTTTAATACTATTTTTATTTCTGCTTTTCCAGCAGAACATTCTCTGAAACACATTCCTTAAAATCAAGTAGAGTAAGTATCGAAGAGGAATCTTCTCTAATTAAGCCCTAAAATAAGATTGCAACCCACAAAGGAAGAACTGGCCTACACACAGCTCCACTGCAATTACTGTGATTTCATTTTTTCTCTTTTTTTAATTTAAAGTGAATTATATCAAATTTAAATAGTAAACTGTGGGTTTTTTTTGGGTTTTTTTAGATATTATTTATTTATTTGAGAGAGAGTGAGTGGTAGGGAGGGGCAGACAGGGAAGGGGTAGGAGGGAGAGAGAGAGAGAGAGAGAGAGAGAGAGAAGCAGACTCCCTGCTGAGCAGGAAGCCAGATGCAGGGCTCCATCTCCAGAATTTGGGGCTCAATCCCAGGACCCAGAGATTATGACCCGAGACAAAGGCAGACGGTTAACTGACTGAGCCAACCAGACACCCCATAAACTGTGTTTTTTTAATGGTTGTTTGACTTTTCTAATCAGGAAGTAGTTAAAGAAAACCAACAAACAAAAATCAAATTGGTTGTGTGATACACAACCAATTGATTGAGCTTGAAGTTTTTTAGTTTTGTTGAACTGTCAATGCACATTACTACCTAATGAGATATATGGGCCAAAATAATATATGAGTTTTCTGGAGAGACTTCACTAACAGCTCTAGGAACCTTATGTTTAGCTGGTGACAGACTGGAGCATTAAGTGACTGACAAGACTAATAAATGCTTCTTTGTTCACACAGAGTTGTGTTGTAGTGAGGGCTCTGTCCCTCCCAGCACTTGCCATTTAAACCTCCCTTTGCTGAGATTTATAACTTGGCTGGAGCACGTTATTCATCATTACCACTTTGTGTCAAGGGATTAGTTTTTGTTTTGTTTTGTTTTTACAAATTCTGAAAACAACACACCAAGTAAAACAAACCACACACGTTATATAGAAACTGATTTTCTTCCTTCATGAATTATGTTCTCACCTTTTATTTTAAGATGTTTGGGGAAAGCATGCAATGAGAAGAGTGGGTGTTTCATTAAGACCTTTGATTAAAAACCAGTCATACTCTTTGGCAAGTATTTGTTACACGGTGTAGATTCAGTTCTAGAATTTGGAATCTAGAAAGAGCTAAGGCATTCGCTTGGAAAAAGTGTGGTAATGTGTTTCCTTTTAGATAATGTTCTTTAAGAAAAAGGACCTGGAATCGTACTGAATCAGTTAAAAAACACCTTGTAGTGAAAACCACATAATGTGTTCTAAACTACAATTAATATATTTTTTAAAAAGGTGACAACAAAATAATTTTTTATAAGTCCCATGAAACTGTGCATAACCACGGAAGTGTCACAGAACTCAAAGATTGAACAAAGTCTCAGAAGTCACTTGGCCCATCTTTCTTCCAGGCAGGATTGTCCCTTTCATTGTTTTACTCAGCACTTTCTCTAGTCCCTTTGGAATGTCTAAAGCAACACAGTATAGTCCTCTGAATTACAATTGTTATTTTAGCATTTCATCAACAGGAACAACACTGAGTAGAAGTGATTTTTCTAAACTGAATGCTGCTTCTAATCTTCTTTAGATTTAAATTTAAGGCAGTGGCACTTTTATCATACTGGAATTCTGTTTGGGGATGGGTGTTAGCCTGGTATGCAACTTATGGATTAAGCATTAGTTCAAATATTTACTGTGATTAGTTACTACGTTTCAGAAGAGATAGTTCTGAGTAGAGTCATGCTATCATGAGGTCATTACATTTTGAGTTTTTATTGCTTTATGACATACATTTATTCCACAGAATAGTATACTATCCATTTAGATGTTCAGTTGGAAGTATCTGGCAGAAAACATTTTACTGAAGGAAAGAAATCAAGACACAAAACATATTATAGCTGATGGATCCCAGAGAGTATTTGCCAAGAGAGCTATTTAAAAAAAGAGGTGCCTTCACCTCAGATCAGCAGGGACTCAAACTGAGATTATCCCCCTCAGATTCCAGCTCCTGTACTCAAATTTGTGCACAAAAGTGGGCATAACTTTAACAGCAAATGAAGCAACCCAAATGTCCATCAAGATGGTAACACTAATTCTGTGGAATGCTATGTAGTGGATAAAAAGAGTGTGTTGGGCTGGGAACATGTCCAAAAAGCATATCAAAGAACAATACATACAGCATGATTCTAGTTACTAAAAGAAACAAACCTCCACCCCCCTCACACCCCCGCACCACACAAAAAAAGTAAGAGGCAATTAAAATTCTTCATTTTTGTGAGTGACAGGAGTAAATAAATAAATTGAAAATCTGATTATTACTTAAACTACGAACTACATCCTGTCTTTTATAACTGTTGCTCTTTCTTAGAGAGAGAATCCTCCTGGCGAATCCTGCTGCCATGTTGTGAGGACACTCAAGCAGCCTATGGAGAGACCCACTTGGTGAACAACTGGGGCCAAAAGAGTTCTAAGTAGAATAGACAATTCTGTAAGCAATTTTACCAAAATCTCAAAATGCAAAACTTTCTGAAAAGTGGGACAAATAGGCTTTCCTTCTGTGTTTTCAGCTGTTCAACCTGTCTCTGTCAGCAAATTTTCTTCTTGGTAAAAGACATTTAGAGCTATAGATCCATTCTCTTAGTTCTGTCTGTTAATAAAAACCAAGTATCTAATTAGACTATTTAGAATCACTGTTTTTATATTATAATTGATTTTAAATATTCCCTAAGCTATAAATAAAATAGTTATTTCTTAAACAGTTCACTTGAAATCCTGTGGTGCCCACCCACAATGGGCACAAAATGAGTATACACTTTAGGAGGATTGGGAAGAGGGGGAGGGAGGGAGTATCTGTCTATCACATATAAATCTGCACCGTGGAAATGAATATTTCTTAAAGGGGGTAATATGTAATCATCAAAGCTGTCTTCTTCTTACCAAAGATCCAGAGTGATTTATACAACCTTTCCCAATGCTATCTGATTGGGAAAGAAGGAGAGAGAGAGAGGATGGGGAGGGGAAGAAGGATAAAGA